>NC_081765.1:1649595-1949595 GCF_963082965.1 Carassius carassius | reverse complement strand
CTACACAAAATCTGGAATTCATCATTATGGACATGAGTAGTGGCTACGCTTAAATCTCAATTCATGTATTAGCATTAACAACAAACCATGAGGATTCACGCATCGTCACATCACACACCTGCATCGCTTCTGTGAATGGAGAAAAATTAATTTATCTTAATTAACAGATTAACAAAATAAAACAAAATAATCTTTATTTTTTTCTTTGTATGTTTATTTGATTAAATCCAACTGATTGTTTTCAGCCATTCATCATCAAACTAAAATGCAGTCAACCAAATGTAAAAGCTATACTGCTCAATTTAAAAGGTCAGATGTAAGCGGGTAGTGCAGTGCCCAAACAAACATTTTTGCACGTGTCAAGGATTGTTTTACCCGGATAATAAATAATAGTTAACTGTTAATAATGTGTAGCAACCAAATGTTACATGGCAAAAATGGAAATATATGGATTCTTGTCAAATGAGAGGGGTTCATGAGCCCAGTGCTGTTTCATTTTTGATAAAATGTGCTGTTTCATTTTAGCTTGATGTTTGTAGTATGCTGTTTAAAATGAATGCCATTAAAGCCTTATTTAATTTTATTTTTATTTTATAGTTTAATATATAATTTTATAGCTACATATTTTTCATTTTTCTCTGAGTATTGTTAAATTTAAATAATTTGTTGTGGAGTGAAGGGAACTAAATAGGCTATATAGGGTTTATGATGAAAAAAGAAGAGACTAAATGTAGTTAAAAGAACAAAATCTTAACCAAAACCTTTCAAGAGCTCCAATCCCCCAATAAGAGCTTTTCTGTTAAACGGATATATACACCTGCAAGTCTAGATGTGTCAAGATGGAGCCAAAAGAAAGGAGGACCACAGCACGAGAGTTGGGGTATGATTAACTAAATCTAAATTTCTTTTTTTTTAAGAGGTGCAGAGTTGTTTGAAGCCAAAGTGAAGAAACAGGTGGCAGCAAGACTAGAAATGGAGAAAAAATCTGTTGAGATACTGAAGAAACAGTATGGAGATCTTTTCTTCTTCTGCTTCTTTTGTCATTGATAAATGCTAACGACTTATGTGCTTTAATAGTGAATATTTAGAGTTAAGCTTGTTTCATTCTTGTCCCACAGAATGGAGAAAATCAAGTCAAAACAGAAGAATGCTTCTTATCCACAGGTTACATCAGATACTGCTCATGCTGAATCTTCATATTGCCAAAAGCTAAATGGTATTCCACTTTGAACATATATTTTCATATTATTTAGTTTTTGAAATGCACATCAGTATGGACCATAAGTCGTCTTTTCACTGGTGCTTATTTAATTTTTTAGACCATAGCACAATAGCGCCAAACTTCAAAATACTATTTAATGAATATCAAAACGTGCGTGTTTGTGTTTTATGTTTGTCTGCCTGCTTTTATATGTATGTCTGCTTCTATATGTTCAGAAGGGGACTGTGGCTATGATCTGTTTGAAACTGACAGTGCTGAGGAGGAAGAAGAGGTAAAGGATAAAACCGATGACAAAACTTTTCCTAAGAAGAAAACTGCTTTTCAGGTATACACTTTGAAACATACAACATAGAAACATTCACATAAGATGCATTCATAGCTCTCGATGGTGCCGCACATGGTTGCTTCAGTGATTGGCTCTCCAGTGTTTGTACGGTTTTTGTTCGTTTTTCCTGTTTTTTGTTTAACAAACACAATCAGCTTCAACAGGGATGAACTGCTGAACACTCGGCAGAACACACCACATTATCTTTTTTTTTTTTGCCAGAATATATTTATTAAGTTTTGTGCATACACAAACACAAGATAAACAACCACAATGATCAGAAAGCCATCTCTGTACAAAGCAACGGTCTACAAATATTTATCATTTATCTTTAAAATAAAAACATAAAATACATGAGTTATACAAATCAGGTGGTTCAAATTATTATCCAGAAGTGAACTGCAGTGTCCACACATCTCAGTCATTGTCATCTATCAAATCCAAATCTTTGGCATAATAAATAAAAGTATTGAAGATATTCTCAAAAAGTCCCTGTTTGCCTTTTAGCATATATGTAATCCTCTGTTGTGGCAGAGCGGACAGCATCTGCCGTAACCATAAAGTGCCTCTTGGTCTACATGTTTTTTTCCAAAATAAAGCTATACATCTTTTGGCGTTAAGCAGACTAAGGTCTATAAAATGTACGTTCATTTTTAGTATAGTTATGTTTCTCTGGATATAAGCCCAATAAAAACAAATTTGGATCTAATATTATATGTTTGGAAATACTATTTTGAATAATGTCTCTTACTTCTTCCCAAAAGAGTGTAATTTTTGTACAATGCCACATACAGTGAACCAGTGTTCCTCTACATCATTTTACACTTTGAACACACATCAGGAATGTTTCCATTATATCAACAGAGTTCCACTGGAGTCACATATGTTCGCATTAACCATTTAAATTGAATAACTTTAAGACGAGTATTTATTGATGTTGTTTGGGCTAAAGTGCATGCATTCTGCCAGTCTTCCTCTGAAAGTTGTAATGACAAATCATCCTTCCAAGCTCTAAATCTATCATGAGAACTTTCAGGAACGTAAGACATAATCAGATTATAAAACTGAGAAATAATGCCTTTCTTTTGACAAAGATCTTTTTTGATCTTTTTTCCAAGTCTGAAGTGGTGGGTTTCGTTAATATATTGTTTTGACTTGCTCTTATAAAACTCCTCTGAGTTGGAGGTATTTAAAGAAAAGTGAAATTTATCTTGTAATTCTTGAAAGGTCATAAGTATGTCAGATTTTGGTAAATACATATCTCGAACCATTCTCATGTTCACATGGTTCTACTGTAATTCCACTAAGTTGGGGATGGGAGCGTATTGCAATTGCAAATGGTTCTATTGCTAACGTGAATAATAAAGGCGAGAGCGGGCAACCTTGTCGCCACCCGCGTTTTATTGCTATCGGTGGAGAAATATTTCTATTAGTGATTATTTCAGCAGTGGGGTTGTCATATATTATTTTGACCCATTTAATAAAATTGTTACCACATCCAAATTTTTCTAATACCCGGAATAGATATGGCCATTCAACCCTATCAAAGGCCTTTTCGGCATCCAGTGATAAAAGAGCTGTATTTGGTGCAACCTTGAATATAATGAATAATATTTAATAATCTCCGTACATTATGGAAACCCTGCCTTCCTGTGAAGAATCCGTTTTGATCTAGATTTATTACATAAGGGATAGTTTTTTGTAATCGTTTTGCTAATAATTTAGAAATGATTTTCAAATCTGAATTCAAAAGACTAATGGGTCTTAGATTTTCACATTTATCTAAAGGTTTTCCTGGCTTAGGCAGGAGAGTAATCAAGGTTGTATTTAGTGAAGGAGGAAGAAAATTTGATTGAAAGATTTCTTCAGACATGTCCAATATAGGTACCAAAAGTTTATTCTTAAATTTCGTATACAGATCTATAGGAATGCCATCAGGCCCTGTTCTTTTTCCAGATTTCATGCTATCAATGGCTTGACCAATTTCTTCTATTGTAATTTTTTAATTTAAATTAACTCTTATCATCCTCTGAAATAATGGCTATATCTATTTTATTTAGAAAGATGCTTATATCATCAAGTTTAATTGATGCTTGTGCCCTTATACAATTCTTCATAATAGCCCTTAAACGCATTATTAATTTCTATTGGATCAAACAGTGTCTGCCCATTTGATATTATTGAAGTGATTGGCGATTTTGTTTCAAGCTGTTTTATTTGCCATGCCAACAATTTGCCAGCCCTATCACCTTGTTCGTAAAATGTCTTTTTCAAGCGTAGAAGACTTGAGGCAGCTCTAAAAGCAGACTGCTTATCATATTCAGCTCTCAATAATAATAATTCTTTCTCCAATTGTGAATTACTAATATTTTCAGAATTATTTACTTTCGTTTGAAGGGCTCTTATTCTATTTTTCAAATGTAATCTAGTTTCCTGTGTCTTTTTTTATGTAGAACCTGTATAACTGATGATATGCTCTCTCAGGAAAGCCTTAAAAGCTTCCCACTTAACGCATGCAGTAGTTTGTGTAGTCTTAATTTGAATGTACTCATCTATCTGTTTATCTGAATATTTCACCAAGTCTTCATCTTGTAACCATTTATGTTGGAAATGCCATCTGGGTGGATCTCTTAATAATTTATCATCTTTGTAGACCAAACAGCATGGTGCATGATCTGAGATCACAATATTATCATAAGAGCAGTCAGAAATTTTAGATTGCAATCCTGAAGAGAAAAAATCTATTCTAGAGTATGTCTTAAAAGTACCCGAATGACAGGAATAAGCTCTAATATTCGATTTTCTCTCTCTCCATATATCTAATAAATTTAAATCTCTCATAAACCTATGGATTGTAGCCCTACAGTTGTTATGTGAATTGTCAACCCCAGTTGATCTGTCTATCTCTGGGTTTAATGTACAATTAAAGTTCCCGGCTATCATATGGAGTCCTGGGAGTGTTAAGAGAGTAAGAAATAGGTAATTATAAAAATTGCTATCATCCACATTAGGACCATAAACATTTGTTATATTTAGCATTTCTGATAACAAAGATCCTTGAAGTATTAGAAATCTTCCCCTTTTATCTTTAATAATATTTTTTATTTTAAATGGGACCGACTCATGAATAGTGTTATAACCCCTCTAGCTTGATATGTAAATGATGCCGCATACACAGTGCCCTTCCACCTCTTTCTCACCCTTATACTATCATCAATGAGATGAGTTTCTTGCAACAGTACAATTTTAGCATTCATTTCTTTCAGTTTATCATAACCTGTTTTATCTTTTGAAGATGTTGCACACCTCCATGAAAGGTGGACGTTGCAGTTCCATGAAATAAAATTAAGGCCCTGTCCACACGGACACGGGTATTTTTATAACCGTGACTTTTTTTACGCGGTTCGGCCTTTCGTCCACATGAAAACGCAGTTTCAGGGCACCGAAACTGAACATTTTTGAAAACTACGGCCAGGGTGAGCATTTTCAGAAACGCTGGTTGCAGTGTTTTCGTGTGGACAGTATAACCGGGGTTTTTGCCTTGCGACGTCAGAGTGTGCGCCGTTATCCGCTGTGTTTGACGTCAGATTGTGCGCTGCTGACTGCTTCTGATTGGCCAAGGTGACTTTACGATTTGGGTTATATCGCCGCCTGCTGGTGTGGCATGCTCTTGACAGTGCTTGATAGCATGTTTTTGCGTTTTCATGTGGACGGGATTTTTTTTTTAAACGCAGGAGGAAAAACTCCGGTTATAAAAATACCCGTGTCCATGTGGACTAGGCCTAAGATTCACTTCTTGAGACAAAACTTGCTTTGCAATATAACACTATACTTGCTTATAGGCATAACAAATTAGGATGTTAGAACAAACATCCAACACTCTGAACTAGCATAACCCACCTCTCCCCTCCCCCACTGAAGGAGGTACACAACCCCCCCCCCCCTGCTGTTGGTCTCCCGTTGTTGCTTAGACCGGTCCACACCAGTGAGGATCAGTCAAACCACTCTTTTGTTCCAACCTACTCCAATTACTACTGCTGCTGCTACACTCTAGCAAGTATTAACTTATAATTCCTGCTCACTTTGATTAACTCCCGGTTTGTTATATGATAACATCTTGTGATCACTGTTCAATAGAAGTACTCAGCCATGCTGTATAATACACTTTTGTAAACATATAGCTTCAAACTTTAGTCCAGAATAATTATGTGTCGGTCATTAAGTGAAAGAAAATAATAATAATAATAATATAATAAATAATAAATGGGCTTGTTGTGGTTATTTGTGTTGTACTTACAACAAATCACAAACCACATTAATTGGCTCTATCATCTTGTGTTCCTGTCTCTTCTTCATCTAAGTTTTCTTGAATTCTCCTGAGAAAAATGTGTGTGTGGGGTTTTAAAAGAATGAGTTTTCCCCTCATGAGTCACCAGTAGGGTCGCAGGATGAGACACTCCATGGCGAATACCTAGTTTACGTGTTGTGGCAAAAATAAATCAACTCTCATCAGCATAAGAGACAGACTCACTCTCAGGTTATAATTAAAAAGAAAGCTTTTATTCTTTGCAAAGTAGGTCAGACAGTCATACTGTAACACTGAGTTCCTGCAGATGGCGACAATAGGGGAGGGCGGTCCTACACCTTATATCCCTCTGCTGCGTCAAGTACAAAGTTGTACTTTTCCACACAACATAAAATACACTCTCTGTGGTTTGTTTCTCACACATTTAGGACTTAGGTGACCCCCTCAGGACCCCCTTTTTATCATTCATTGATCACTAAAACATTAAAATTCATTACTACTGGTTATACTTTCACTACACACTTGACATTATATTTTCTCTGGAAGCCGGGCTAAACGAATAAACACTATTATTGCATTCCTGACTTATGTTAGACACTCAGTCACCTCACAGACACAAACACAATTCAAAATCAAAAATTCACACTCAAAATAAAGCAAACTTAAGGCATATCATCACATTTATACTCTTCATCTCTGATTTTCGCATAAATGATCACTCTCTTAAATTTGTGAAAGAAGTTAGAAAACATGCTAAAGCTTTTTGTATGGGGAAAGACCCTATTTCAAGCAAGCAAACAGTATAGATTCAGATAGGCCTGAACATTAATTATTTAAAATGGAAAAAATATCATAAGTCTCATACATTTAACACATTTCCCTGTAGCTTCCACTACTGGTTGTCTCTTCATCAATTGTTTTCTCCCTACTCAAATCCATGATACTGTCTTCATTGTACACAGTCATTTGAACCATTTGATGTTAAACGCTAGACTTCACCAGTCTCTGTACTGAGCTGGATATCAACTAAAAATACATGGTAGACATAATAACAGCAAAAATCATTTAGCAGCATTATGTGTACGCTCAGGCACTTTTACGGCCATTCTCATGTGGGTAATGATATTGGTAACGTTGTCACTGTAGTCTGGAATATGAAAACAACATGATGTACCCAACTATGATGCTCATATTTGTCTTTTCACTTGTGCACAGACTACTTCGAAGCTGTTTTTCAGTCTTAACCTTGCTCTTCCCGCTGATAAGGATGCTTGATGTTTAGGCTGGATTCCGTCCTCATTGACATGTGTGTCTCCACTCCCTCCGCTCCTCTTCCTGAGATGCAGGTGGGACCTTTGAAGGCACTGTGAATCTTTCACAAATTACATGCCCTGAAGCAGAAATTGACTCATTAATTTCGCCTGTTAATTGTGGTTGGCATTGCAAGTTACGTGGTCGTATAGCTGATCTAGATGCTCCAGAATCAGCTAAAATTCAATATCCCCTCCAATAACATAAGATATTTAGGCTTTTTCATAAAGGCTTCACTCTTAAATATAATCGCAGATTTATCAGGATGTTCATCAACAGACTCAGAAATACACAAAGGAAAGCAAGCTTTTTTCTCCATTGCAGAGAGCAGAAAGTACATCAGTGTACACTTTACAGTGTACTCTGTGCATGTGTGTGGTTAGAAAATTTTCACTTCCCTGACTTGTGACCGTTGGTTGCTCGCCCTGGACCCCTCCTCTCTGCTCCATGTCTCCCTTGCCACAGTCAGCTTCTTGATTTCACCGGTTCTCCGGACATTCCCTTGCCCAATAACCATCCTTTTTGCACAGTCTGCATCTGGTACACTTGAATGTCATATGTTCATCAGTCTCGCAGATCCAACAACCCCATCTTTCAGATTTCCTTTCAGTTTCATTCGGGTATATCTTCCTCCTCGTCCTTTCCATCTTCCACTTTTCGATTGCTGGTTTCACTGCCAGCAGCCTTCTCAGTTTGTGCATGGTAGGGATGAATTTTTGGCAGAAGGTGACTAATTCGGTAGAAAATGTATCACCTGCTTCGTTAGGGCTTGGCAAGTGAGCCATCGCTTCTTTCATGTCCGTTATAGTCCACAGTCTAAAGACCATAATAGGCCCGTCAGGACCTGAAACTTTAATCATTGGAGCTGTTATACTCACATTTTCTTCTTTCGCTGTTTGTCTTGTTTGTCTTATCTCTGTCGGGGGTGCTCTGCACACTATTTCCTCTTCAATTTCTTTGTTGGGGGTTTCAGGAATGATTTCTGGGTCTTCCACTGTTTCTTGTCTCCATTCTGGATCTGGCCACGGTGCTGTTGGTCTTCTCGGCGGAGAGCAGTCGAGGTCAGGGTCCAATTTCATGGCTTTCAGCTTGACCACGGGAAAGTGTGTATAGGGTGGAGGTACATGTTTAGAAACACAAACATCAGAGCGGTTAGTATGTCTATGTGAGGCATTTACATTTTCTTCACATTCTTCAAATTTCTTTTCCTCCTTTCTACTTGCTAATTCTTTCTGCATCGCTCTTCTTTCTCTGCTTCCGCTATCCAGTAATTCACAGTTCATTCACATTTCTCACATTCCTTCACAGCTTTTAATTTCTTGACACTCTTTTCCCTCTTTTGGAAAAACCTTTGTATTTAATTAATTTCCACATATCTTGCATGCATTTTTGGTGTAATATACCGGTGTATCATATTCAACAAGCTTGCTCTGAGACTTTCCCATATTTGCTGGTTTCCTTCTCTGTGTCTATTCATTCGGCGCGCCTATGATCTGTCAGACGTCTCTAACAGATCCGACTTCCCCTGCCCAAGTTGGAGAGGCAATACCCGCACAGTCTCACTTCCCCTCTTAGAAATGTGTCAACTGCTTGCGCGTGATCTCAACTTATCGCTTCGAAATTTCTGGATCGTTTTGATCTAAATTTCTAACTCAATTTCTGATCACACCAGTTGCAGCAGTTTCAATTCCCCCCTAGAAATGTATTAACTGTGGCGCAGTGTTCTCACAGTCTGATTCCCCGGAATCCTCTTGATTGTGCTTCCAACAGAGAAGGACCCACCGCTATGGTTCATCCATTTTCTAATTTAATTCCAATTCTTATTTCTAGAAACCCAAATTTTAGAAGACTATGATCTGTCTCTTACCCGAGAGTCCTGTTGCCACCCAGGTTCTTTTCGGATTCCAGTGGTGTCCCCTCCGGGCCTTGGCAGTCGGTCCCTTTCTCCCTCAAATCTAATTGGGGTTAGGGCTGAACTTCTATTGTTCAGGATTGGCCAATCACCATCCGCTTACAGGTCCAGAAGACACATACAAAGGAATCCCACTTCTGACACCAAATTGTTGTGGCAAAAATAAATCAACTCTCATCGGCATAAGAGACAGACTCACTCTCAGGTTATATTTAAAAAGAAAGCTTTTATTCTTTGCAAAGAAGGTCAGACAGTCATACTGTAGCACTGAGTTCCTGCAGAGTGCTACAATAGGGGAGGGCTGTCCTCCACCTTATATATAAGACTTCTTGGTCTTTGTAATAAGTCTCCTTTTTCTCCTGTGCAGCGGTATAAACTGCCTGCTTAACCTTATAGTTGTGAAACCTCATTATCACGGTCCTCGGTGTGCTCTTTCCAAAGTAATAGAGGACTGTAGCCCCTCATTCTCTAACGCCTCAGGGATCCATTTCTCTATAAAGGCACATATGTCCCTACCATCTGCGCCCTCTGGCAAGTTCACAAGCTTTAGATCAGGGGTGCCCAACCCTGCTCCTGGCGATTGACTGTCCTGCAAAGTTTAGCTCCAATCCTAATCAAACACACCCGAAGCAACTAATTAGGGTCCTCAGGCTCACTTAAAAATTAAAGGCAGGTGTGTTTGATTAGGGTTGGAGCCAAACTTTGCAGGACAGTCAATCGCCAGGAGCAGGGTTGGGCACCCCTGCTTTAGATTGTTTAAATGAGATCTGGCTTCTAAATCCATAAGTTTATCTTCCATAGTTTTGTTCTTAGCTTGTAGTGTATTGACTTGGGACATGCGTTCACTGCAGTCACTAATCTCCTTTTTCACATCTTGTAGAGTTGCTGCCAGTTTATCAAGCCTAGAGGTAAACCCTGTTTCCATTGAGCCTAACTTTGCCAGTATTTGATCAGCTTTGGTGCCTGGTGGTTCATTTTCATTTTCAGTTTGCGTAGTCATGGCCTGGTTAGCCTTGGTTGCTTCGTCACGAATATTATAGTCAAATAGGCTCGATTGTCTGGTTGTCCCACCTTTCCCCTTCTGTGACTTTACCGAGCTAGGCATCATACCTCAAAATCTTCTTCTATTTCATACTATAAGTGAGCAGGAAAGCTTTTTTTACTTAGTAGCAGAGCAGCGAAAAACACATCTTCTTACATGGCTTACATAGCTGGACTCCCACCACAAGATATTTTACCACATTTCAATTATTCAGACGTTTTACTGAACATTATTGTCGGAGAAGCTGCGGCGCTGATCAAATGCTACAGGACGCGCAGAAGGGGAAAGTGAGCGGGAGCGCTTGTCAGACTCAGGAAGCACGGATTTTGAACACAGTTGCCTGGCATCCATCTGGCAAATCTCTGCTCTCTACCCAACAAAATGGATGAACTCCTTCTGCTCTTTCGGACAAATAAGGATTTCTCACACTCTGCTGTTCTGTGTTTCATGGAAACCTGGCTGAATGACGCCATACTGGACAGTGTGCTCCATCTGCCGGACTTTCAGTTGTTAAGAGTGGATTGTGACTCAGAATCAAAAGGGAAATCACACGGTGGCGGGACATGCCTTTACATCAATGAACAGTGGTGTACAGATGTAACTGTGTTAAAGAAGATGTGCTGTTCAGATCTAGAAGTGCAGTTTGTCAACTGCAAGCCATTCTCTTTGCCGCTGGAGTTTCACTCGTTCATTCTGGTGAGTGTTTACATTTCTCCTCAAGCGCACGTGAGCTCAGCTTTACAGAAACTCGCTGATCAGATCACAGAGACAGAAAACAACACCCGGACTCTGTTCTAATCATTCTTGGGGACTTTAATAAAGCCAGTCTCTCCCATGAACTGCCAAAATGCAGACAGCATGTCACATCTCCCAACAGAGACAGTAACATATGGAAGCACTGTTACACCACAATAAAGGATGCAGATCACTCTGTTCAATGAGCATCTTTGGGGCTGTCTGATCACTGTCTGGTTCATCTTATGCCAACCTACAAGCAGAAACTTAAATCCATTTGTAGTAAGGACTGTAAAGAGAGGGGATAGTGAAACAGAGCATGATTTACAAACTTGTTTTGACCTCACTGATTGGAGTGTTTTTGAAGCTGCTACCACCAATCTGGACGAACTCGCAGAGACTGTGACATCCTATATTAGTTTTTGTGAGGATATGTGCATTCCTACCAGGACTTATTTAATATTCAACAATGATAAGCCATGGTTTACAGCAAATCTCAGACATCTTCGTCAGGCCAAAGAGGATGCCTACAGAAATGGGGACAGGGTCTTGTACAATCAGGCCAGGAACACTATGAACAAAGAGATTAGAGTGGCTAAAAAGACCTACGCTAAAAAGTTGGAAGAGCAGTTTACTTCCAACGACCGACTTCAGTGTGGAGAGGACTGAGAGCCATCACTAACTACAAGACACCACCCCCCTGCACTGAGGCTAATCAATGACTTGCTAATGACCTGAATGAGTTTTATTGTAGATCTGAAACCCCCAACACCCATTCTGACCATCTCCCTACACAACTGTTAACACCTCCTGCAATCCCCTTCTCCACTCCTCCTGCTCTTCAAATCTGTGAAGATTATGTGCGCCAGGTCTTCAGGAAGATCAAAAGAAGAAAAGCACCAGGCCCAGATAAAGTGAAGTGACATACAGCCAAGTATGGTGACCCAAACTCGGAATTCGTGCTCTGCTTTTAACCCATCTAAAGTGTACACACACAGAGCAGTGAACACACAAACACACTGTGAACACACACCCGGAGCAGTGGGCAGCCATTTGTGCTGCAGCGCCCAGGGAGCAGTTGGGGGTTCGGTGCCTTGCTCAAGGGCACCTAAGTCGTGGTATTGAAGGTGGAGAGAGAACTGTACATGCACTCCCCCAACCTACAATTCCTGCCGACCCGAGACTCAAACTCACAACCTTTCGATTGCGAGTCCGACTCTCTAACCATTAGGCCACGACTTCCCACAGATGGTGTTACACCAGCCTGTCCGAAAACATGTGCTGACCAGCTGGCCCCCATCTTTTCACAGATCTTCAACAGATCTCTGGAGTTGTGTGAAGTGCCTTCCTTCTTCAAATGCCACCATCATCCCCGTTCCAAAGAAACCCAAGATAACAGGAGTTAATGACCTGTGGTTTTAATGTCTGTCGTCATGAAGTCTATTGAAAAGCTGCTTCTGGCTTATCTGAAGGACATCACTGGACCCTTACTGAACCCCCTGCAGTTTGCTTACTGAGCAAACAGGTCTGTGGATGATGCAATCAACATGGGATTGCACTTCATCCTGCAAAATCTGGACAAAACAGGGACTTATGTGAGGATCCTGTTTGTGGACTTTAGTTCGGCTTTTAACACCATCATCCCAACAGCCCTCCAGACCAAACTGACCCAGCTCTCCGTTCCTAGCTCTATATGTCAGGGGATCACCAGCTTTCTGACAGATATTTAGGCAATATTTAGTGAGACTATTGAGAGGGAAATTCATGTCAAACAGCTGCTCCAACAAAACTGGTCCCCCTCAGGGATGTGTTCTCTCCCCACTGCTCTTCTCACTGTACACCAACGACTGCACCTCTAAAAGACCCTTCTGTCAAGCTCCTAAAGTTTGCAGATGACACTACAGTCATCTACCCCATCCAGGACGGTAACATAGTCATGAAAATAAAGAAAACTCTTTGAATGAGAAGGTGTGTCCAAACTTTTGGTCTGTACTGTATATATATAAGTTGTTAATTCTTCCAGCTTTCATAGAGTGTCCCAACAATGAAGGAAGCCACGAAAATGAGATACTTTAAAAGTGTAGTTTATTAAAAAAAAAAATATATATATATATATTACACATTTGGCCTTAAAATGTAAAACTTACTAATATAAAAGTAAAAACAAAAGTTGTAAAAAAATGGTAAATGAGAGTAAATTTCTAAAATGTAAACAAAATACTACTATAAACATAATTTGTAACACAATTACAGTTTTCCCCCCCAGAAAGACTAAGGGCCCTATCATACACCCGGAGCAATGTGACGCAAGGCATTTCAGTCCCGCAGTGTTCGCATTTTCCCATCCAGCGCCACGTCCTTTAATGCAAGAATGCACTTGCGCCCATTTGTGCAACCATGGGCGAGCTGGTCTAAAAAGGAGGTGTGTTCAGGCACATTGCTGGCGCATTGCTATTTTAAGGTGCTGAAAATAGACTGCGCCATAAACCAACTCAAATCTGGTCTAAAGTCAATGGTGCAATATTGTTTTGTTAATTAGAGAGCGCATTGGTAGAAAATGCTCCTCTGGGCGGGTCCAAAGTGCGAGTTGACTTTGCTTATTACACACAGGGATGTGGATTACAGTGTAAAATAATATTATTGTGTAGGCTACATAAATATAAAAATGTAATGATGGATAGTCATTGCATGTATTAAAACTAGGCTACCTATTTGCAATTCAGCCTATTACTACTTATAATGATGAATGAAATTCTACTTCATCCCACGCCTTCTTCACCTCGGGAAGCTTTGGTGGATTCCTGCTTGTCCCGTAGATGATCGCCTTGCGCGCTTTAACTTTGCGCACAAGCAGATCGGTTTCTTCTCTTGAAAGGCATTCAGCTTTTCCGCCAACAAATTCAGCCATGTAAATAGCGTTCTGCCATGGCACGAGCACATCTCACTCTTAAAGAGACCACAGAACGGAAAGGAGCTGGACACCTAGGAGTAGTAACCTCCTCAACTGTAAAGGGAGAGCCACAAAACTGCAAAACAAAGTCAATAAACTGTCCCAGGGTCCAGCTAGGGTTTTCCTCTGGTAGGTTTAAGCTTATATTAGCATCAAGACCACTCCAGAAACAATCCTTTACCAAATCCTCATCCCCGGGCGTAAGGTGGCTATACTGAAGGAATTCCTCCACATAAAGCTAAATGGGTTGGCCATCTTGAAAAATGGAGCAAAGCACACTTACAGGGTCGAATGAACCTTTAACTGGCTCCATACCTGGCCTGGTGCTCAATAAAGCTGCTGGATCCTGGTTTGGCGAAGTCTTCTGTAACGTGGAGCCAGAGACATTCGAATCCATATGCAGAACTTTAATTATAAGAATGGTCAGACAGGCAGTAATCCAGAACGGCATTAGGTAAGTCAGAGATATCCAGAATCGGTAACAATAACAAGCAGAGATCGGTGCAGGCAGCAGAGAATCACAGTCAGTATAACAATCCAAAGGTCAGACATGGAAGGAACAAACACAGGGAAACCGCTCAGAAATGTAAGACAGGCTAAACAAGACTTCTCAGTGAGATGGCGTGAGTGTGCTGCTTATATGGGTGTGTGTGTATTAGCTGCAGGTGTGCAATCAGTCTCAGGTATGAGGCAGGATGGGAATTGGAGTTCTGTATGAGCTCTGAGTGGAGTGCCCATGAACTTCAGTAGAGGGCACTCAACTCAGAGCTCATTTAGCTGACAATCATGACAAGAGGTACATTAAATGTGCAAAATGTAGACATAAAAATATACAACTAGCAAGTACACAGAATTTGTAAAACTTTCAGTTGTATTTTTTATTTGCCTGGAAGACTAGTCTGTCCACTGTGTCTGGCTTTAATAGGTAGATTAAATGTGCAAAATGTAAACAAAAATATACAACTTCTAGCTAGTGCACACAATTTGTAAAACTATTACAGGTTTTTTGCCAGAAAGACTAGTCTGTCCACTGTGTCTGGCTTTTAGAGGTAGATTAAATGTGAAAAACGTAAACAAAAATATTAAACTTCTAGCTAGCTAGGACACTATATTACTACCTGCGCTAAAAGCACGCTCTGAGGGTGAGCTGGTGGCAAGAATACACAGGTAACGTTTTGCCTCAACGTTTGAATAGCCTGCTGTTCTGTGAGATCAGATGTTGCAGCAGACTTAGTGTAGGACTTCTTGAAAAAGCTGCCCAGTGTCATCTTCTCCAATTTGGCTGGTGTAGCAGTAGCACCATCACCTTTGCACTCCCAGTGCAATGGATGGGAATGCAGGAATAGCTTGCGATGTGCTCTGACATTCATCTAGCATCTGAGCCAGAGCTCTGGATTTCACAGCTTCAACCTTGTCATCTTTGATGTAGTGTGTCTTAAAACGAGGATCAACAAGGGATGTTATGCTCAGAAGCTCATCAGTATCAGCGTTGTCATATTTCTAATTCAGATAGCTGATTGTTTTAAGACCTCCTCATTGAAAAGATGCAGTACTGGTTTCAGGTACGACACACTCACATATTCTTCACCAGAAAGGGCATCAGTGAAATCAGCAAGTGGGTTTAGAGCCTTGCACACAGACTCCAGAACATCGATGTCCTGCCATGAGGGAGCCAAATGCCTTAATTTAATAATCAGCTGATAAATCTTTTGCAATGGCCTTCTCCTGTTCTAGCACTCATGCTATCATGGCATGGCGGGACCCCCACCTGGTGGGTGATTCTGTGATCAACTTGTGCTTTGGGAACTTGAGCTCCTCTTGAGTGACCACTAGTTCTCGTTTCTTTTTCCATGAGAAGGAAAAAGCACTGACCACTTTTTTGCACACACCCATGGCTCTTTGGATTCTCTGGTCTCTCACATTCCCCTCTGATGACGAAGAAAACAATATAGGCACATGTTTAGAATATTTAAAAGGCAAAGATGATTATAAAAGATACTTGTTTGTGATGATAAATTACAATGTTATGAGATTTTCAATCAGCGAGAAACTACATTTAGACCACACACACTAGAGTTGTCTTATCATACAAATCTGAGTTAAATAAAGGCTAGTTCACACTGCCCCAATAAAACTGACATTATGGCTTAAGTGTGCCATGACAACTTCAATGCCAGCAGAAACGCAACTGAATAAAAATTTAATGAATTATGAGAAGTTATCACATTATTATTGTGTAATAGATGCATTACTTACATTTTAAAATATTAACGGCATTTAACATGCTTAATATATATGCATATTTATCAAATAGTGTCAAGCAGGGTTAGACGTGCAGAAAGTATTTCCGCACTATGGTCTTCCGGAAAATATGCAGTTTGCAAGTATCTTGATTGCAGACCCCACTCATCATCAATGTAAATGAATGGTGACGGTCATATATGGCTCAGATGTCCTGCTCAACCACGGGTCCGAGGTAGTGGCAAAAAAATTCACAATCCTTAGTTTATTTTCCAGCTTTTCATGGCACTCTTCATATAGCGGCGGCAGTGCGGTTTTGGAAAAGTATTTTCTGCCAGGGAGTTCGTACCGGGAGTCAAGCACAAACTAATTTCCTAAACCCGTCTTGTTCTACTATGCTTAGGGGCATCATTTCTTTCACTAGAAAGTAAGAAACAGCCCTTGCTCCTTTTGGAACTCTTTTAATAGGGGGTAATAGCCACGAAGGACGTCAAAATTGATTTTTGCTTTGGTACAGCTCCACTGCTAGCCCTGCTTGTTGACAGAGAAGCATCGACCCACATTTTCATGCTCTCGGTGTGGTCATTTGGGTGATACTTCTTTAGGTGATGGAATAGGTTGGTTGTGTTGCCAGTCTTGGTTTTTTACAAACTGACGACATATTTTACAGATAGTTTTAATCTGCGCCTCGACACATTTCAGATAGCCAAACCACTAACATATAACAGAATTCATGCTAATATTTTTGTCCACAATTTCATCATCTTTGGATAATAACTCGAGGTTAGTTTCACTTTCGTCACCACTTCCACTTCCATTTATATTTTTCTAAAAAAAATTGTTGTTGTGTCGAGTTTGCTTTGCAAAGTGCGGTAGGAAATGAACTTTGTAACGTGATGTGATTGGCTGCTGTCGCATATTTCTGCTATGTGATTGGCTCTTGGATCAATCCATATAGAGTAAAAATGTCCAGAGCTTACCATCGTTATTGAGATAAATTTTATCACAATTCAATATGATATCGTTTATTGGCCCAGCCCTAATCAATAGCCAAAGGTACGCTGTATGGGTCAACATTATAAATTTTTCTTTTATGCCAAAAATCATTGGGATATTGGATAAAGACCATGTTCCAGGAAGATATTTTGTAAATTTCCTATTATAAATATATCAAAACGTAATTTTTGTTGAGTAATATGCATTTCTTTTCAGTTTTTATGTATTAACTTTTTAATAAAATATGAAAAACAGCTGTGGAGACAGAGAGTTTAGATATATAGCCTAGATAGCGCCGCACATGGCTGCTTCAGTGCTTGGCTCTCCAGTGTTTGTACTGTTTTTGTTCGTTTTTCCTGTATTTTGTTTAACAAACACGATCAGTTTCACCAGGGATGAACTGCTGAACATTCTGCAGAACACACCACATGATATTTTTCCGGATTTCTATTATACAGACGTTTTACTGAACATTGTTATCGGAGGAGCAGCGGCGCTGATCAAGCGCTTCAGGATGCGCAGACGGGGAAAGCGAGCAGGAGCGCTCGTCAGACTCAGGAAGCACGGATTTCGAACGCGTTGCCTAGCATCCATCTCACAAATCTCCGCTCTCTACCCAACAAAACGGACGAGCTCCTTCTGCTCTCTCGGACAAATAAGGATTTCTCTCACTCTGCTGCTCTGTGTTTCACGGAAACCTGGCTGAATGACGCCATACCGGACAGCGCGCTCCATCTGCCGGGCTTTCAGCTGTTCAGAGCGGACCACGAAGCAGAATCAACGGGGAAATCGCGCAGCGGTGGGACATGCTTTTACATCAATGAACGGTGGTGTACAGATGTAACTGTGTTAAAGAAGATGTGCTGTTCTGATCTAGAAATGCAGTTAGTCAACTGCAAGCCGTCTATTCGCCACGAGAGTTTCACTCGTTCATTCTGGTTAGTGTTTACATTCCTCCACAAGCGCATGTGAGCTCAGCTTTACAGAAACACGCTGATCAGATCACAGACACAGAACAACAACACCCGGACTCTGTTTTATTATATATTAGTTTCTGTGAGGATATATGCATTCCTACCAGGACTTATTTAACATTCAACAATGATAAGCCATGGTTTACAGTAAAACTCAGACACCTTCGTCAGGCCAAAGAGGATGCCTACAGAAATGGGGACAGGGTGTTGTACAATCAGGCCAGGAACACACTGAACAAAGAGATTAGAGCGGCTTAAAAGACCTACGCTAAAAAGTTGGAAGACCAGTTTACTTCCAACGACTCAACTTCAGTGTGGAGAGGACTGAGAGCCATAACAAACTACAAGACACCATCCCCTTGCACTGAGGCTAATCAACGACTTGCTAACGACCTGAATGAGTTTTATTGTAGATTTGAAACCCCCAACACCCACTCTGACCATCTCCCTAAACAACCATTAACACCTCCTGCAATCCCCCTCTCCATACCTCCTGCTCTTCAAATCTGTGAAGATGATGTGCGCCAGGTCTTCAAGAAAAACAAAAGAAGAAAAGCACTAGGCCCAGATGGCGTTACACCAGCCTGTCTGAAAATCTTTGCTGACCAGCTGGCCCCCATCTTTTCACAGATCTTCAACAGATCCCTGGAGTTGTGTGAAGTGCCTTCCTGCTTCAAACGCCCCACCATAATCCCCATTCCAAAGAAACCCAAGATAACAGGACTTAACGACTACAAACCTGTGGCTCTAACGTCTGTCGTCATGTCTGTCGTCGTTTGAAAAACTGGTTCTGGCTTATCTGAAGGACATCACTGGACCCTTACTGGACCCCCTGCAGTTTGCTTACCGAGCAAACAGGTCAGTGGATGATGCAATCAACATGGGGTTGCACTTCATCCTGCAACATCTGGACAAAACAGGGACTTATGTGAGGATCCTGTTTGTGGACTTTAGTTCGGCTTTCAACACCATCATCCCAACAACTCTCCAGACCAAACTGACCCAGCTCTCTGTTCCTAGCTCTATCTGTCAGTGGATCACCAGCTTTCTGATAGATAGGCAACAGTTAGTGAGACTGGGGAAATTCATGTCAAACAGCTGCTCCACCAACACTGGTGCCCCTCAGGGATGTGTTCTCTCCCCTCTGCTCTTCTCCCTGTACACCAACGACTGCACCTCTAAAGACCCCTCTATCAAGCTCCTGAAGTTTGCAGACGACACTACAGTCATCGGCCTCATCCAGGACGGTGACGAGTCTGCTTACAGACAGGAGGTTGAGCAGCTGGCTGTCTGGTGCAGTCTTAACAACCTGGAGCTGAACACGCTCAAAACAGTGGAGATGATTGTGGACTTTAGGAGAAACCCCCCTGCACTTTCCCCACTCACCATCATGAACAGCACTGTGGCTGCAGTGGAGTCATTCAGATTCCTGGGTACCACCATCTCTCAGGATCTGAAGTGGGACAATCACATTGACTCCATTGTGAAAAAAGCCCAACAAAGGTTGTACTTCCTTCGCCAGCTGAGGAAGTTTAACCTGCCACAGGAGCTGCTGAAACAGTTCTACTCAGCCGTCATTGAGTCAGTCCTGTGTACTTCAATTACTGTCTGGTTTGGTTCAGCTACAAAATCAGACATCAGAAGACTACAGAGAACTGTTCACACTGCCGAAAGGATTATTGGTTCTCCTCTGCCCACCCTTCAAGAACTGTATACATCCAGAGTGAGGAAAAGGGCTCAGAAAATCATTCTGGATCCCTCACATCAAAGTCACCCCATCTTTGAACTTTTGCCATCTGGCCGGCGCCTCAGAGCCGCAAATACCAGAAAAGCAAGGCACAAGAATAGTTTCTTCCCCCAGGCAATCTACCTCATGAACAGTTAAATGCTCCCCAATTATGCTTATAAATGTGCAATATCCTTATATTTATTTGTTAACCCTCCATCCTAGAACATTCCTGCATCTCACTCAATCCTATTCCATTATCATTTATAGCACAATTGTTTATACATTTATTTATTTGCCAATTTGTAATTCTCCGTTTTTTTTTGGTCTGTGTGTTGTTGTCTCTGTGTACTGGAAGCTTATGTCACTAAAACAAATTCCTTGTATGCGCAAGCATACTTGGCAATAAAGCTCTTTCTGATTCTGATTTCTGATTCTGATTCTGATTTATGATTTCTTATGCAGAAAAAAAGAGAGATCATATCCTGACCGATGGTAAATTAGCATGTGGAAGAGGTCTCTGTGGTGGGTCCTGCCTTAGAAGGAAGGAATGCTAAAGGCACAGAGACTAGTGGCAGAGTGAGGCTCTGTCCTTGGGAAGACACAAGATTTACAGAGAGGGAAATCGAATTGTGGAAAGTCTTCTGAATGTATTGGGTGTTGCCTGCACCGGACACAGCAATGTGAGACAATGTGAGAATAAGTCTGACCGAACTCAAGGCATGCTCTATTTATAAAATTAACAAAGAATGCTTGCAAGTCTCCAACCCTCTTCAATCCTTTTGCTTCAATGACTTGAAGGGCTCAAACAGATTTCTCCATAGGCCCACAAAGAGGTCCCAAGAGGAAATAAGGCATGGCCTTCTATAATTGAACCTCCAGGTGCCTTTAAGGAGCCAGTGATGTGTCACTAAAACAGCCACATATATTTTCAACTTGGAGTGGTATAACTTCCTCTCCAACCTTCCCTGCAGTCAGAAACTACACTGACCCAATGGCGCTGTGACGAGTGGGGCGGGGCCGAGAGCAATGGGAATGGAGCAAGGCCGGTGGAGTAATTGGAAATGAGCGACACCTGTGCCACTCACCGGTCTCGAGTACCACGGAGGAGCTCCGGAAGGATAAAGGGAGAAGTTATGACAGTGAAGGACGAGAGAGGACCAGGCCTGGATTTTACTTTGTGTTTTGGTTTAGTTTGTGCACAGCAGTCGTCCGCTTGGGTCTGTCTTGCTGTTGTGTGTTTATTTTACTATTAAAGTATTTGTTTGAATGTTTACGGGTTTCTGCCGCCTTCTTTCCCGACTTACATTGTTACAGACGCATTTCTATGGGTCCTTGCTTTGCGGACACCACCAAGAGCAGAGCCTTGGTCAGAGAGTACCACATAAGTCAGTGAAAGAATTCAATTAGGGAGCAGTTGTGTCATGATGTTTATAGAGTTGGACTTGTAACACGAAGATTGCGGGTTGGAGTCTCAAGTCCGGAAGGAATTGTCAGTAGGGGAAGTGAATGTCCAGTGCTCTTTTTCACCCTCAATACCACGACTGAGGTGAGACCAAACCCCAACTGCTCCCCAGGTGCTGCAGCATTATGGCTGCCCACTGCTCCGGGTGTGTGTTCACGTTGTGTGTGTGTTCACTTGGATTGGTTACATGCAGGGCACAAATTGATGAAAATTGGCTGTTAATTTACTCCCCCTCAGGCCATCCAAGATGGTGAAACCGCTGTCTTTGGCGATTCATACACCGCACGTTTGTGGCTGACAGACAAGACAAAATCAATACCCATGCCTCCTAGAGATAAATTGAAGTCTTATAAAGAGTAATGATTGGTCTTTGCAAGAAAATTAACATTATTTACAACATTAGTATTATTATTATTAACCCAAAGCCTGGGCAAATGACTCACAGGACTCACGGGACTTACTGTTCATGACTATCTGGAGTGCAAACTTCTTGTGTCACTTAATGACTTATGCATGACGTATACTTACAAGCTGATGACGGTATTTGTTTACAATAGAAAATGACTCATAATGTCATTAACAGAGTCTGATTAAAACATAATAATCAAACATTATAATCTTTTGTAGCCCATCTGACCCGAATCAGACAAATTAAAGAGTCGATCAGAACTGTGGTTGAAACACGAGCCGAATTCCTCAGAAAGGAAACAGGAAGTCATAAACATTCTGTGCCACAAGTCCCAAGCAAGATAACCAACCAACCAACACAGAACAGCTTTCAACATTAACACCACTAAAACAATTATTGACCATTTCAATTCGGAGAAGAGATTGTCAAATTTGGGGCAAGTAATTGAGATGCAACGCCGGACATCACATGTAAACCCATGAGAGTTATACACAATATCCTTAAACACTTCCCCCACCTAGCAGAACCAGACTGAAATTCCTGGGGGAGGGGGGGGGGGTGCTTTGAACCTCTGGTCTCCACAGAAATCTTTGTCAGATAATGGCACAGAAAACTGTCTTTTTCTACATATATATGGACCAAAATGAACTCAAAAAGACTTATAAATGAATATCAGTCCATTGCTTCACTCCATATTCATTTAAATGTAACCCACACATTTGACTATCATGTTTAATCACTTATTGTGTATGTTTTTTAATAACTATTGGATAGCTTATTCATGTTTGGTGTGTATGTTTTTGAATCTGTTAGCTTGAAAAAATCCTGACCATCAGTTATTTGTCAAATGTATCATATTATTGTTATAGGAATAATGTCCAAAATTATACCCTGCAAGAGCGGGAAAATTCGGACCCCATGCTTGATAAGATAACATATGATTTATGATACCCCCGAGCCAAGACAATATCTGATTGTATACTTAGGACACCATAAAATCTAGCTTTTAGTTTTTAGCTATGCTTCTGCTATTAGTCATGTCTGTTTTTAGCTATGCTCTTAGCTTTTAGCTTTGCTACTAGCCATGCTTTTAGTCATCACGTTTGGCGTTCTTTTAGCGCAGTTCCAGCGTGCTTCGGCCTGCCTGCTGCTACTTAGCCACGATGAGAAGAAACACCACCTAGTCTCGTCAAACTTTACTTCTGTTCTTTTCGGTTTGAGAGTTTTGTGTTATGAGTTAAGTTTTGTAACGCTGGTGTCCGAGTCTGACCTCGAGTGCCCGTTCAACTTCAACCAGCCACACAACTCTGCATCTTCAGCCAACAACCAACCACGGGCTTCCCAAGACGTCACTTCAGCGACTACTGAACTTCCAGCCAATCAGCGACATCGGGAAACCCCCTTTCGATGACAACAAAGGGAACACATTTCCATTCTCTTAAACTCATCTTTCCCTAACTTTCGATCTTCCTGCAACTTGTGAATGTGTGAGTGAGTGCGTTTATTTGTTAGATTAGTTTATATGTCTTAGATTTATCTAATAAAGCTGCATATTGAAAAGAGAAGTATCTTGTGTTTTGTGCTTACAAGTTAATGCCTTAAACTGTCGATCTTGTTACTGTGCTAATTGAAAGTGTTTTCACTATAGTTTGGATATTAATATCCAGTGCAGACTTGATGTTAAATGGCTCATTCAGTGAATCGCAGGGCGCCTCAGTGATCAGCCATGAAACAGTGATTCTATTCAAATTCCCTTTAAAATCTTAAATGATTCCCTTTGAGCTAAATTGACCTGTTTCCCTTACACTTTATTTAACCAGAAAAGACTCTCTGAGATTAAAAATCTCTTTCACAGAAGTGACCTGGCCAAAATGAGCAGCAATACGTACAATAAGTTTAATCACAGACTTACACAGTAGGAATAACTAAAAGCACTTAAAACAATTACATTTCACAGAATTATCTTCCATTTGCTTTAAAATGATCCAAAGACAGCAATTCTTGTAGCTTCAATTTCGATTGAAGGTGATTCCAGTCAGACGAGGCTGCATACACAAAAGCTTTCTTAACCAAAATCAGATCTAAGAAACGGAACACAGAGTGTAATTGTTTTGAGAACGTAGAAAATATTTCTCACAGTTTTCTGTTGGCAACATCCCAAGTCAAGTCTGTTTTTGTTTGCACAATTCGAACAACTATAATGACAACAAATAGCTTTTCCAGTGAGTGACTGCCACATCAGAAGATGGAAAAGCCTTCTTACATACAGTAGCAGGTTCTTTAAACCTGTTAAATCAGCTAAATTTATTTATTTATTAATTTTAATAATAGGTGGATCTTGAATCTAAAATGTCTCTGTCAGATGTTTTTAATTATTATTAATGACATGGAAACATTTAATTGCAACTGCATGTACTAAATATATACAGAAGTTAACTCACAGCAACATATATATTGTGAGCCAGTGTGGATGCAAATACAGCTACTTGACATTTTCTTTTTCACCAACAGTTGGCCTATGAGGCTTGGGTGGCAGGCTACAAGGCAGCCCTGAGAGACCATGAACGTCAAGACCAAGAAGAGCAAATCAAAGTCAAAAGACAGTTGCACAGACAAGAGGGTACAGTTTCTGAACTATATTTGCATGGAATATTGTGCTTGATTTGAGGTATTTTTAGTTCCTTTATATCTTTTACGGTTTACTCTGTGAATTCACTATATTCAATATATATATCCATTTCAGGAAATCTTTGGACTATTATTTGAGGCAGCACTTTCCCTTCCCTGAAATCTCTCTCTCTCTCTCTCTCTCTCTCTCTCTCTCTCTCTCTCTCTCTCTTTTTAATATTAAAACATATCGGGGGAAAAATGTTTATCCTGATAGGGGGCCATAATAAACTTCCTATCTTTATCCTAGGTAATATCTGTTGAATCTATTTTTTAAGTATTATTATTATTATTATTAAATAAACATTTGTATTATAGAGGCAAATCCTAACTTGATATAACAATTATCTAAAACTGGCAACTCAACAGTAGAATACAATCACGGGTTATTTTCTGAGGAATGCATAAACTGAATATGCAATTCAGGACAGTTTAGGTAAAAGCATCTGTAAATATGAATTTAAACCTGGAATTGGCATAAATTCCTTTCCAGGGAGCTCTATTGATTTCTACATAATAGCATGTATCACATTTATAAAGTTTCTCTTTGCATCTTTGAAAAGTTTTGCGTACAGATGATCACACTCTTAAAAACATCCCCATTCATCCACTGCTTGGGTGTGTGTTTACGGTGTGTGTGCACTTTGGATGGGATAAATGCAGATAAATGCAGAGCACTAATTCTGATTATGGGTCACCATACTTGGCCATGTCACATCACATCACTTACAATTACCCACTGTAAAAACCTTCGTAGTCACAGGAAGAAGGAGGCAGAAAGTAGCAAAAACTTTAATGATACTTTAATAACCAATAAACACAAAACAGCGCGACAGCCTCTCAAGGAAAAGACTGCTGCGCACAAACAAAAACCAGAACACAAAATAAAGCCCAGGCCCTGTCCTCTCTCGTCCTCCACTGTCGTAACTCCTCCTTTATCCTTCCGGATCTCCTCCGTGGGACTCAAGACCTGTGAGTGGCGCAGGTATCACTCATTTCCCATCACTCCACTGCCCCACTCTCGTCAAGTCAAGTCACCTTTATTTATATAGCACTTTATACAAAATACATTGCGTCAAAGCAACTGAACAACATTCATTAGGAAAACTGTGTCAATAATGCAAAATGACAGTTAAAGGCAGTTCATCATTGAATTCAGTGATGTCATCTCTGTCCAGTTTAAATAGTGTCTGTGCATTAATTTGCAATCAAGTCAACGATATCGCTGTAAATTAAGTGACCCTAACTAAGCAAGCCAGAGGCGAAAGCAGCAAGGAACCAAAACTCCAATGGTGACAAAATGGAGAAAAAACCTTTTCAAAAAGCTCAGTTGAGGGGCCTGTTCTCCTCTAACCAGACGAAACCAGCTGTTCAATTCCAGGCTGCAGCAAAGCCTGATTGTGCAGAAGAATTATCTGTTTTTTGTGGTCTTGTCCTGGTGGTCTTCTGAGACAAGGTCTTTACAGGGGATCTGTATCTGCTCTAGTTGTCCTGGTCTCCGCTGTCTTTTTAGGGCTGTAGGGGTCCTTTCTAGGTGTTGATCCACCATCTGATCTGGATACAGACTGGATCTGGTGGCTACGGTGACATCAGAATAAGAGAGAAACAGACTAATAAGCAATATTTTATTATATTGACAGGACCGGGCTAATATGGTCTTACTTCCTGGTTCTAGTAAGAACTCTTGCTGCTCCATTTTGGACTTTAGCAGTAAGAAATTACTCGTCATCCAGTTTTTTATATCAACTATGCATTCCATTAGTTTTTCAAATTGGTGTGTTTCACTGGGCTGCAAAGAAATATAGAGCTGAGTATCATCAGCATAACAGTGAAAGCTAACACCATGTTTCCTGATGATATCTCCCAAGGGTAAGATGTAAAGTGTGAAGAGTAGTGGCCCTAGTACTGAGCCTTGAGGTACTCCATGCTGCACTTGTGATCGATATGATACCTTTTCATTCGCTGCTACCAATTGATGGCGGTCATATAAGTACGATTTAAACCGTGCTAATGCACTTCCATTCATGCCAACAGTGTTATAGTCTGTGCAAAAGAATGTTGGGGTCAATAGTGTTGAATGCAGCACTAAGATCCAATAATAGAGAGATACAGAGTATCAGAGTATATAGACTAATAGAGAGATTCAACCACAATCAGATGATAAGAGCAGGTCATTTGTAACTCTAATAAGAGCAGTCTCAGTACTATAATATGGTCTAAATACTGACTGGAAATCCTCACAGATACCATTTTTCTCTAAGAAGGAATATAATTGTGAGGATACTACCTTTTCTAGTATCTTAGACAGAAAAGGGAGATTTGAGATTGGTCTATAATTAACTAGTTCTTTAGGGTCAAATTGTGTTTTTTTTTGATGACAGGCTTAATAACAGCCAGTTTGAAGGTTTTGGAGACATATCCTAATGATAATGGGGAATGAATAATAGTCAGAAGAGGATCTATGACTTCTGGAAGTACCACTTTTAGGAGCTTAAAATGAATAGGTTCTTACATGTTGTTGGTTTAGATGATTTAACAAGTTTATACAATTCTTCCTCTCCTATAATAGAGAATGAGTGGAACTGTTCCTCAGGGGATCTATAGTGCACTGTCTGATGCGATACTGTAGCTGATGGCTGAATGGTTACAATTTTATCTCTAATAGTATCGATTTTAGAAGTAAAGTATTTCATAAAGTCATTACTGCTGTGATGTTGGGAAATGTCAACACTTGTTGATGCTTTATTTTCGTTAATTTAGCCACTGTATTGAATAAATACCTGGGGTAATGTTTGTTTTCTTCTAAAAGAGAAGAAAATTATTCAGATCTAGCAGTTTTTAATGCTTTTCTGTAGGATACGTTACTTTTCCGCCAAGCAATACAAAATAACTCTAGTTTTGTTTTCCTTCAGCTGCGCTCCATTTTCCAGGCTGCTCTCTTTAGGGTGCGAGTATGCTTATTATACCATGGTTTCACACTGTTTTCCTTAACCTTCCTTAAGCGTAAAGGAGCAAATGTATTTAAAATGCTAGAAAAGAGAGAGTCCATAGTTTTTGTTACATCATCAAATTTTTCTGAGGTTTTGGATATGCTAAGGAATTCGGATACATCAGGAAGATTACTTACAAAGCAGTCTTTTGTGGTGGAAGTGATGGTTCTACCATACTTGTAACAAGAATTACATTTTTCAACATTTACATTATTTACATTACATTTTTTATGTAACATTTACATTACATTTTTCAGTTTTCAAAGTTCTACCATACTTTTTCACAAGAAGTGTGTTTGGTCTCGTACTCTATCGCATACGTTGTCATTGTTGTGCGCTTGCTTAGATCTTTGTTGTGATAAACAGTAAAGTGTGTTCAAGCGCCAGCCAAGAGAGTGTAAAGAAATACCCTTTGTGAGAAGCAGTTAAATCAGCGGGAGTTAAAAGCAGATCGTAAGTGTATTTATTTCTTGTCTCATTAGTGTTTAGCGCAGTTGTCATTGCTAGGAAACATTTGTTTGTTTACTGTGTTGAGACATACTGCGTTTGGTCTCGTACTCTATCGCATACGTTGTCATTGTTGTGCGCTTGCTTAGACCTTTGTTGTGATAAACAGTAAAGTGTGTTCAAGCGCCAGCCAAGAGAGTGTAAAGAAATACCCTTTGTGAGAAGCAGTTAAATCAGAGGGAGTTAAAAGCAGATCGTAAGTGTATTTATTTCTTGTCTCATTAGTGTTTAGCGCAGTTGTCATTGCTAGGAAACATTTGTTTGTTTACTGTGTTGAGACATACTGCGTTTGGTCTCGTACTCTATCGCATACGTTGTCATTGTTGTGCGCTTGCTTAGACCTTTGTTGTGATAAACAGTAAAGTGTGTTCAAGCGCCAGCCAAGAGAGTGTAAAGAAATACCCTTTGTGAGAAGCAGTTAAATCAGCGGGAGTTAAAAGCAGATCGTAAGTGTATTTATTTCTTGTCTCATTAGTGTTTAGCACAGTTGTCGTTGCTAGGAAACACTTGTTTGTTTACTGTGTTGAGACGTGCTGCGTTTGGTCTCGTACTCTATCGCATACATTGTCATTGTTGTGCGCTTGCTTAGACCTTTGTTGTGATAAACCGTAAAGTGTGTTCAAGCGCCAGCCAAGAGAGTGTAAAGAAATACCCTTTGTGAGAAGCAGTTAAATCAGCGGGAGTTAAAAGCAGATCGTAAGTGTATTTATTTCTTGTCTCATTAGTGTTTAGCGCAGTTGTCGTTGCTAGGAAACACTAGTTTGTTTACTGTGTTGAGATGTGCTGCGTTTGGTCTCGTACTCTATCGCATACGTTGTCATTGTAGTGCGCTTGCTTAGACCTTTGTTGTGATAAACAGTAAAGTACGTTCAGCTGAATTAAATTTCCGTATTGTTGGGTTTAAAAAAGATTAGTATACCGCGGCAGCGGTCGCGGCAGCCCTCCAGTTAAGCCCTCCTCGTGTGAAGACCGAAGAGTGTAAAGACCATTGACTCTACCGTGCGACTCCACCGGGCAGGGACATCGGCAGGGAATATTGGCAGGGACATCGACAGGGAAGTATTGTTTCGATTAATCTTTTTCCTTCTTGTTTCATTTCTGTTTCAGTTGTTTTTTTGTTTTTAACCAAATCCTACTATGTGTTTCCAGATCCTTACTATCACTACCACTCGCAAACCACACATCACACAATGTAGACAGCGCAATCTTAACAACCTGCACACTTTGCCTATATCTGCTAATACACTACTTTCTTTTTCTTCTGGTCTCTGGAATTGCCAGTCTGCTATAAACAAAGCCGATTTCATTACTTTTATTATTAGTCATTCAAAGCTTAATCTCATGGCCCTAACAGAGACCTGGATCAAACCAGAGGACACTGCTACACCTGCAGCACTCTCCAATAATTTCTCATTTTCCCACTCCCCCCGTTTGACTGGAAGAGGTGGACATACTGGTCTGCTCATCTCTAATGATTGGAAATTTAATCCTTTACCATCTTTGGGTATCAACAGCTCCTTTGAATCTCATTCAGTTACTGTTACCTTCCCTTTTAAAATACATTTTGTAGTTGTCTATCGACCCCCAGGACCACTGGGTAACTTTTTGGATGAATTAGATGTGTTGCTCTCAACCTTTTCTGATGATGGTACGCCCCTAGTTATGCTTGGAGATTTCAACATCCATCTAGATAAACCTCTGTATGCTGATTTCCACACTCTGCTTGCCTCTTTTGATCTCAACCGAGTGTCAACTACTGCTACTCACAAATCAGGCAACCAACTGGACCTTATTTATACACAACACTGCTCCACTGATAATGTTCTGGTTACTCCACTGCACACGTCGGATCACTTCCTCCTCACTCTTAACCTCAACATGGTCCCTGACACTTCACTTACCCCTCCACATGTCATCTTTCAACGTAACCTACGCACACTTTCACCCTCCCGGCTTTCTGCAATGGTTTCATCTTCACTTCCTTCCCCTAAACTGTTTGCATCTTTGGATGCTAACAGTGCTACTGATACTTTCTGCTCCACTCTTACATCATGTTTAGACATTGTTTGCCCCTTATCTTCCAGGCCAGCCCGTAACACCCCTTCTGCCCCTTGGTTATCTGATGTTCTACGCAAACACCGTTCTAAGCTTAGAGCTGCTGAAAGGGTGTGGCACAAATCCAGAAATACTACTGACCTTAATATGTATCAGTCACTCCTATCTTCTTTCTCTGCTAATGTCTCCACTGCTAAAATGACATACTACCATAACAAAATTAACAATTTGTCTAACTCTCGCATACTTTTTAAAACATTTTCCTCACTTCTTTGTCCTCCTCCTCCCCCTCCTAAACACATTAGTGCACAATTTTCCACATCACAATCAGTCAAGCTCATATCACCAGCAAACTTACACTCATTTACATCATTCTCTTCACTCTCTGAGGCAGAAGTCTCAAAAATCAAACTTTCTAATCACCCTACAACTTGCCCGCTTGATCCTATTCCATCTCATCTCCTTCAAGCCATTTCTCCTGCAGTTGTACCTGCACTCACTCACATCATCAACACATCCCTCCACAATGGTGTTTTTCCCTCATCATTTAGACAGGCACGTATAACTCCACTACTTAAAAAAACCAACCTCAATCCATCTCTTTTAGAGAACTACAGACCAGTTTCCCTTCTTCCTTTCATTGCAAAAACACTTGAACGAGCTGTGTTCAACCAAGTCTCTAAATTTCTCACACACAACAACCTCCTTGGCAGCAACCAATCTGGCTTCAGAAGTGGACATTCAACTGAGACTGCCTTGCTCTCAGTTGTTGAAGCTCTAAGACTGGCAAGAGCGGAATCCAAATCTTCGGTACTTATCCTGCTTGATCGTCCGCTGCTTTTGACATGGTTAACCACCAAATCCTCCTATCAACCCTACTGGCAAAAGGCATCTCAGGAACCACACTTCAATGGTTTGAGTCTTACCTATCAGATAGGTCCTTCAAAGTATCTTGGAGAGGTGAGGTGTCCAAGTCACAACATCTAACTACTGGGGTGCCTCAGGGCTCAGTTCTTGGACCACTTCTCTTCTCTGTCTACATGGCATCATTAGGTTCTGTCATTCAGAAACATGGCTTTTCATACCACTGCTATGCTGATGACACTCAACTCCACCTCTCATTCCATCCTGATGATCCGACGGTAGCTATTCGCATCTCAGCTTGTCTTACAGACATTTCTTCCTGGATAATGGACCATCACCTTCAACTCAACCTTGCCAAGACAGAACTGCTTGTGATTCCAGCAAACCCACCGTTTCATCACAATTTCACCATCAAGTTAGGCACATTAACCATAACTCCTTCAAAAACAGCTAGAAGCCTTGGAGTTATGATTGATGTTTAGCTGACTTTCTCAGACCACATTGCTAAAACTGTCCGATCCTGCAGATTTGCTTTATTCAACATCGAGAAGATCAAGCCCTTTCTTTCGGAACATGCTGCACAAATCCTTGTTTAAGCTCTTGTTCTGTCCAGGCTGGACTATTGCAATGCCCTCTTGGCAGGTCTTCCAGCCAATTCTATCAAACCATTACAATTAATTCAGAACGCGGCAGCAAGATTAATTTTAATGAGCCAAAAAGAATACATGTCACACCTCTGTTTATCAATTTGCACTGGCTTCCAATAGCTGCTCGTATAAAATTCAAGGCATTGATGTTTGCCTACAAAACTACCACTGGCTCTGCACCCATTTACTTAAATTTGTTACTTCAGACTTATGTGCCCTCTAGAAGCTTGCATTCTGCAAGTGAACGTAGCTTGATTGTGCCATCCCAAAGAAGCACAAAGTCACTTTTACGGACTTTTAAATTAAATGTTCCCTCCTGGTGGAATGACCTCCCCAACTCTATCCGGAAAGCTGAGTCCTTAGCCATCTTCAAGAATCAGCTTAAAACACATCTCTTCCATCTTTATTTGACCCTCTAACTTTAACACTCACTCTTCTAATTCTATTCTTTAAAAAAAATCTAACTACCTTTCTAATCTTTTTATATTCTATTCTATTTTCTTTTCATTAATTATGCAATTGTATGTGTATTTGTGTATGTGTAAAGACCTCTAACACTAGCTTGCTCTATTCTTTTTTATTCTATCTGTTTTCTTTATATTATATTATTTAAAATCCCATGCTAGGTGTACTGTGTTAACCTAACTGAGACTTGTTATAGCACTTATATATCATTGCTCTTTTTGTTGTTTTTGATTGCTTCCACTGTTCCAAGTCGCTTTGGATAAAAGCGTCTGCTAAATGAATAAATGTAAATGTAAATGTAAGAAGTAGAATTTACAATTTTGGCTATATGAAGTTTGCACAAAACTAGATATCATCACTTGCCTGCATCATTTCAACACCATCAACATCAATTCCATGTGACAGTATTAAATCTAGAGTATCAGTTCAGAATGTCTATTAATGCTGATCCCAATGCATCTTTTTCATTTTGTTCCAGAGCATATTAGAGGGGACCAGTGCATCTTACAGTGTCTGACATCGTGCTTGCAAGTTCACACACCTCTTTAATGTTATTTTTAGTAATCTCAGACTGACGAAGTCGAACATCATTAGCACCGGCATGAATAACAATCTTACTATATTTACGTTTAGCATTAGCCAGCACTTTTAAATTTGCCAAGATGTCAGTCACTCTGGCTCCCGGTAAACATTTGATTATGGTGGCTGGTGTCTCTACGTATATTCACATTTCGTACAATAGAATCGCCAATAGCTAGAGCACTTTCATCAGGTTTGATGCCGTATCTAGAGCCCTAACATTTTTGCTGTCCTCAATTAAATCCTCTCTAGAAGAGCGAACGAGTACTGCGTCTTAGCTAAGACGCTACGGGAAAAGTCTCTTTTCACGAAATACTGAAGCAAAAAATTATCCTTAATTTTGTATTTTTGTAAAGCGCATTTGCAGCAGTACACAGCCATAGGCGAGACGGCTCGCTCGCTCATTGGCTTGTTCTGCGGCAACTGCACAGCCTATCGAGCGCAGGCTGATGCAACATCAGACCAATAAGGGCGCTTCGCGCCCTTCTTGCCACTTCCCGCCGAAACGGGTGTGGCCCAACCTATAAAAGGAGCTCGAAAAGGCTGACTCACCTGATTTATTTCATCGCCGAAGCGAACCAGAGTGAATCGTACGCACGGCAGAGAACGCAGTACTCGTTCGCTCTTCTAGAGAGAACCGAGGTTACGTTTAGTAACCGAGTACGTTCTCTTACGAGAGCTCTCTCGTACTGCGTCTTAGCTAACCTCCAGGTTATAGAACCTGATAAATGTAGACGGCGAGGCCCAACCCGCCGCCATACATATATCCTGCAAGGAGATCCCAGTAGACCACGCCCACGACGAGGCGACGCCTCTTGTGGAGTGTGCTCTGACGCCCAACGGGCACTGAAGGCCCCTGGAAGCGTAAGCTAATGCTATGGCGTCAACTATCCATCTGGATAGAGTCTGTCTCGAAACAGCCATTCCTTTGGAACGTCCACCGAACGAGACAAATAGCTGCTCCGTCTGCCGAAAGGCAGCAGCGCGAGACACATAAGCTCTTAAAACCCTGACAGGGCAAAGAAGACTCGAGTCTCCATCCTCCCCTGACACCGGCAGGGCAGACAGGGCAATAACCTGAGCCCGAAACGGTTTGTTGAGGGATTTCGGCACATAACCGTGCCTAGGTTTGAGTATGACCCTTGAGTCATTGGGCCCAAACTCCAAGCACGACTGGCTCACCGAGAGCGCGTGCAAATCACCCACACGCTTCACAGAAGCGAGAGCCAACAAGAATACTGTCTTGAACGACAGATGCTGAAGGCTAACCGATTGGATAGGCTCAAAAGGGGGACCCTTCAAGGCCTCCAAAAACCGCCGCGAGGTCCCACATAGGGACTGACGGAGGTCTGGGAGGATTCAGCCTCCTAGCCCCTCTGAGGAACCGGATGACTAAATCGTTCCTTCCTATTGACTGACCGGACGCCGTTTCAGAAAACGCCGCGATGGCCCCACATAAACTTTGAGCGTGGATGGGGCTCTGCCCTTATCCAACAGCTCCTGTAGGAAGGAGAGGACCTCCGTCACCTCACAACTATGGGGTGAATAACCTCGAGCTGTGCACCAGCTGGAGAACACCGACCACTTCGAGGCATACAGACGTCGTGTCGATGGATCTAGCCTGAGTGATGGTATTTAGCACTCCCACTGCGAGATCAGCGGGTAACCGTTGAGTGCCCATACATGGAGGGACCACAACTCCGGTTGAGGGTGCCAAATCGAGCCCCTGGCCTGCGAGAGGAGATCTCTCCTCAACGGTACCGGCCATGGGGCGACATCTGCTAATTGCATCAAATCTGGGAACCATGGTTGGTTCTTCCAAAGAGGTGCCACAAGCAGTATTGAACATCTCGTTTCTCTCACCCGTTCTATCACCTGCGGAAGGAGGGAGACGGGAGGGAACGCATAAAGCGGGCAGCACGGCCATTTCCGTGACAACGCGCTTTCGTTCTTGGAAAAGAACACGGGGCAGTGAGCGTTTTCGTGGGACGCAAAGAGGTCCACCTCCGCCATGCCAAATCTCTCCCACAACAGCCGAACTGTTTGCGGGTGTAGAGACCATTCGCCCGTAGGGACATTGCCTCTGGACAGCCTGTCTGGACCCAGATTCTGCAGTCCAGGCACATGCACTGCTCTCAGCGAGCGCACGTTGCGTTGAGCCCAAATCAGGAGGCGTTCCGTCAGCCTGTACAGGTTTCGGGACCCGAGACCGCCCTGGCGATTTATGTAGGACACCACGGACATGTTGTCCGAACGGACTACGACGTGGTGATCCTTGATATGGGGAAAAAAGCGCGTCAGCGCGTTCTCCACTGCCAGCATTTCCAGGCAGTTGATATGATGGAGCTTTTCCGGTTCTGACCATAGGCCAAAGGACGGTCTGCCTTCGAGCAGCGCTCCCCATCCCGAAGTGGAGGCGTCTGTCGACACCATTTTCACACTCGGGGAAGTCCCCAGGCTTACACCTGATCGGTACCAGCCGTTCGCTGTCCAAGGTGCTAGTGCCGCAACACAGCTCTGATCGACCTTGAAATGCAGTCGGCCAGACGCCCACGCTCTGCGCGGCACCCAAGCCTTCAGCCAGAACTGCAGGGGGCGCATGCGGAGCAGGCCCAGCCGCAGAACCGGAGATGCTGAGGCCATGAGACCCAGCATCTTTTGACAGTGTTTGAGCGACACAGTCGCGCCGCAGCGGAAAGAACTCGCTGCGTGCTGAATGCCCATTGTGCGCTGAGGTGACAGTCGCGCCGTCATGGAACACGAGTTCAGAACTATACCCAGAAACAGGATCGTCTGACTGGGGTTCAGCGAACTCTTCGCCCAATTGACACTGAGGCCGAGCTTCTCGAGGTGATCGAGTAAAACGGCCCTGTGGTCCACGAGCTCCGCTCGTGATTGGGCCAGAACCAGCCAGTCGTCCAAATAATTCAGCACTCGTATGCCTCTGAGTCTGAGAGGAGCGAGCGCTGCATCCATGCACCTCGTAAACGTACGAGGAGCTACGGACAAGCCGAATGGCAGGACTGCAAACTGGTATGCCTGGCCCTCGAAGGCGAATCTCAAAAACCGCCTGTGGTTTGACGCTATCTGTATTTGAAAATACGCGTCCTTCAGATCTATTGACATGAACCAGTCCCCTCCGTGAATCTGCGCGAGGAGCTTCCTGGTCGTGAGCATTTTGAAACTGCGTTTCATCAATGCCTTGTTCAGCTGTCTTAGATCCAGTATGGGCCTGAGACCCCCGTCTCTCTTGGGCACCAGAAAGTATCTGCTGTACAGCCCCCCGTCGCTTTGAGCTTGAGACACAGGCTCTACAGCCCCTTTGCTCAACAGTTTTGATATTTCGGCCCAAAGTATGTGTGCTACTTCTGTTTTGACCGTAGTTTCGACGCGCGCTGAGAAGCGCGGTGGGCGTCGAGAAAACTGTAGCGAGTAGCCTCTCTTTATAATGCCTAGCACCCAATCCGAAACCCCTGGAAGCGCTGACCATGCATCTGCATGAATGGCTAAGGGCTGGATGTGACACGCGCTCTGTTGACTGGGCAACGGCGGCGCTCGAGTGTGCTGCGCATCTGAGGCGGGGAGCGAGCTGATCACAGCGGGCAGATCGCTCATCCTCGACCCCGTTCCGGCGCTTAACCGACTGGAGGGAGGCTGAGCGGGTCCCGTGGGACTCGATATATCTGCGAGTAACCGTGGGCTGCATGTGTACCCTTTTACCACTTCCAACTCGCCGTCTGCCTGTGCAGAATGTACGTGCACGGGCCTCGTTTTTACAGAAGCCCCGCGCCGTAAGTGACATAGTGTATGTGGGCACTGGGAAGTGGGCACGTTTACTATGCGGCGTGCTCGACCGATCTGTGTCGATCTTATGTGCGCCAGCCCTGTGTGCAGGGCTGTGCTTACATGCGGGGATGGGCACTGGGTAGTGGGCATCGTCACTGCATTTAAAGCACCATCGGCCGTGGCCGGACGAGCGTGCACGGGTTTCGTTTTTACAGAAACTACATGACGCGTGTGACATAGTAATTATGGGCACTGAGGGGTGGGCACGTTTACTATGTAGTGTGGGCGACCGACTTGAGTCGACATTATGAGCGCAGGCCCTGTGTGTAGGGCTGTGCTTACATGTGGAGATGGGCACTGAGGAGTGGGCATCGTCACAACATTTATAGCACCATCGGCCATGGCCGGAACACTAGAAAAAACACTGTTTTTGTGAAACATCTGGGTAGCCGTGATAACGGCTTTTGTGTGCAGGCAAGCGGGCACTCGTGCAGGCTTGCGCATTGCAGAAGACACTGAGGCAGTCGCAACTCTTGGAACTGCAACAGCGGCGCGCTTGGGTGAGAGCTCGGCCGCAGCGGAACTCGAACACCGGCGCTTTCCCAGCAGTGCTAGGATGCTTTCGGGGCTTCTGGCTTCACCGCAATCCTCTGCCGCGGCTCCCGCGGCACGGGGCGACGGCTCGAAGAGCGAGAACGGGGTCCCGAGCTGCGTTGCTGACGCTGTCGTGATGGCGCAGCAGGAGGCGGTGGGCGTGACTGAGAGCTCTGTGGGGCCGGTCTAGAGCAGCTAGCTGCAGAACTGGAGCACTTCGGCAAGAAGTGCTTGAACGCCTGTGAAGCTTTCTGGTCCTCGGCGAATCTCTCCACAAACTCGTTGACGGAAGATCCGAAGAGGCCGGCAGGAGTTAGCGGAGCGTCAAGAAACGCAGCGCACTCAGACTCCTTGATGTCAGAAAGCGTCAGCCACAAATGCCTCTCAGCCACCGTAGCGGAAGCCATAACCCGTCCCATGGCCTGTGCAGCGGACTTAGTAGCGCGGAGGGAGAGATCCGAAGCACTCCTCAGATCCGCGAGACAGATCGCTTCAGGTCCCATCTCATCCAGTTTGCGGAGAAGATCGCCCTGGAAAATCTGTAGCGTCGCCATGGTGTGTAACGCAGACGCAGCCTGCCCAGCAGCAGAGAATATCCGTGCGAGCAGCGATGACGTCATGCGGCAGGCTTTGGATGGCAACGCCGCCTTAGTCCGCCGTCCAGCAGAGGGCGGGCAAAGGTCCGCTGCTATAGCCTGTTCCACCGGCGGAAGTGACAGGTAGCCTCTGTTCTTAGCACCGTCCAGTGTGGAGAATGCTGACGAAACAGATGAGCGGATTCTCGCCGAGAATGGAGCGTCCCAAGCCTTCGCCACTTCTTCGTGAAGCTCAGGAAGAAAAGGGGCGTGTTTTGAGCTTGAGGAAGAGCGCTCATCCGGAAGATAGCTACCATCCAGCCGGGAACGTAAAGGGGGCGCTGGTGCAGACCACTCGAGGCCGAGGCTCGCCGCGGCCAACGAGAGTACACGCATCAGCTCCTTATCGATATCCCCCCGTCTGCTGGGCCTCTGAGCAGCGGGCGCGAGATCCACGGAGCTCGCCCAACCCTCACTGCTCGAAGCAAGCAGAGAGCACGTGTCTTCTTCCTCCGACACGGGCCTGAGATCCACTTCCTCCGATGACGCGTCGGCAAGCAGCGGACGCTGAGCATCGGGAAGCGATGCAGAGGAGACCGGCGAAGCGGAGGGAACCGGCGAGCTCGGCCGAGCTGGAGGCGGTTCTGGTAGGCGCTGCGAGCGGCGCTTCTTACGGCGCTGCGGCGCAGCGGATGATGCAGGCTTCGAGAAGGATGCCAGGCGAGTCCTCAGAGTCACCATAGGCATCAACTCGCAATGAGGACATCCGCCATCAGCGAGCGCGAGCGCTGCATGGTCTTCACCCAGACAGGAGACGCAGATGACATGACGATCTCCTTCGCTGAGCGGGGTTCTGCACGAGCCACACGAAGGCATCTTTAAAAAGACGCAGCTCTTTTGTGAATGTGCGTCGCAGGGCGAACACACACACAGAATATCACAGAACAAGGATTATAAAGGATATGGGCGCCGGATAGCGCAGCAGGAACGGCAGTGGAAGGCGGCGGTGCCAGCGGCTTCAGGATGGCTCGTCCTGCTGATATGCTCTTCCAGACGGCGCTTGCTTCCTCGTGATCCAGCGATGCGTGAGATTCGCTGAAGAGATGAAAAATCAGGTGAGTCAGCCTTTTCGAGCTCCTTTTATAGGTTGGGCCACACCCGTTTCGGCGGGAAGTGGCAAGAAGGGCGCGAAGCGCCCTTATTGGTCTGATGTTGCATCAGCCTGCGCTCGATAGGCTGTGCAGTTGCCGCAGAACAAGCCAATGAGCGAGCGAGCCGTCTCGCCTATGGCTGTGTACTGCTGCAAATGCGCTTTACAAAAATACAAAATTAAGGATAATTTTTTGCTTCAGTATTTCGTGAAAAGAGACTTTTCCCGTAGCGTCTTAGCTAAGACGCAGTACGAGAGAGCTCTCGTAAGAGAACACTAATTTTCAATTTTATTTTTATTTGTATAGTGCATTTACAACAGTCCCCAGGCTGACCAAAGTGCTTTACAGAAGAGCAAAAGTATTACACATACATGGAAAATATACCAGACACAAATTTAAAACCATCCATTTAAAATGTAACATATCACTTTAGTCAATACGCTAAAGAAAATAAAAAGGTTTTTAGATTAAGGACTTAAGGACTTAAAAATAAACAAGGAAGGGGCCAGTCTAATCTCTAAAGGTAGGGTATTCCAGAGTCATGGCCCTGCCACCGCAAACGCACGCTCACCTCTATGCTTTAGTCTAACACAAGGGACCACCAACAAAGCCTGGTCACAGGATCCTAGGCTCCTAGATGGAGTATACGGATGAAGAAGTTCAGATAAATAGACAGGAGCTTTGTTATGAAGGGATTTATAAACGAGGAGGAAAATTTTATTCTCTGACAAATCAGCAACCAGTGAAGGGATCTAAGAATTGGAGTGATGCGTTCATGTTTACAACACTTTAAAATAAGTCTGGCTGCAGCGACAAGCTGAAGTGGTGCAATTTGAGATTTAGATATACCGCAATATAGGAATTGCAGTAATCTAGACGCAATGTAAGAAATGCATGAACAGCCATTTCTAGAGATTTTGGAGAGAGAAACTGTTTAATTTTAGACAGTAAATGAAGCTGATAGAAACTGGATCCAATAACAGAAGAGATATGTCTATACAATTTTTAATGTTGGTCAATAATAATACCTAGGTTCTGCACCCGTGAGCATCTAAAAACGGATAAACTTTCTCATTTGGACCGAAAACAATAATCTCGGTCTTGGCCTCATTTAAGAAGAGGAAATTTTGGGCTATCATAATTTGTGGCTATATTGCCAACCAGTTCAGTGAAATGCTGTATAAAATCCTTAGTGGAGTGCAGAGGACGGTAAATCCCCACTAGGCATACAGGACCATTCCAGTCCAAGTGAAGAAACTGAGCTTCAAAGCTGGAAAAGGCTGTTCCACTGACCAATCGACAGCGTGCAGAGAGAGAGTTCTTTAGAATTGTTACTATGCCACCCCCTCGTCCACTCGGATGAGAAGAATTTAAAAAATGTACAGACACCTGGGATCAGATCAGAAAACAGAGTTAGATCACCAACCTTTATCTAGTAATCCGTGATAAACATAAAATCCAAGTTGTGAGCTGAGAAAAAGTCATTTTAGTAAGAAGGTCTTATTCCTTTTTCTATTTGGCGCCTAAACTCTGGAATGAACTACATTGTTCGGGAGGCAGACACATTCTTGCAGTTTAACTCTATTAGTTCTATTGTATCTTAGTGCTGCGTTTGACACAATTGGCCACAACATTCTTTTGCATAGACTTGAACACTTTGTTGGCATTAATGGAAGTGCATTAGCATGGTTTAAATCGTACTTACATGACCGCCATCAATTCGTAGCAGTGAATGAAGAGTGCGTCTGCTGTGACTGTTGACGTACAACGCTGCTCACATTTTTCTTGCTGCGCCCAATAACAAAGATAACATGTCAACAGCGTCATACGTCAGCAGCGCCACTGAAGAGATTTGTGTTTGGCTGTGCCCATTTTCACCTGTGGAATATTAAAAGAACTCTTTTGTTATACTCCTTCCTCAGGTGCTTTGTTTTGCAGACCAACACATACACATTAGGAATATCAGGTCCTTTCTATCTATGCTGCACAACTCCTGGTTCAAGCTCTTGTTCTGTCCAGTCTGGACTATTACAATAATCTCTTGGGATGTTTTCCAGCCAGTTATATCAAACATCTGTAACTAATCCAAAATGCGGCAATAAAAGTAGTCTTTAGTTATAAAATATCTAAATATCTATCTAAATTTTATCTTGACACACCTGTTCAGAGAGAATCCAGGGGTACTGAATTTGTGGTTGTGTTGTCCTTTTATATGGATACTTCCTGATTGTGTGGCTTCTCTGATAGGGGGTTCCCAGATTTTTTGTGATTCACACAATGTCTGTTCAAGTTTGGAGTGATATTTGGTAAAGGCAGTCGAGAATGTTAAAAGAGTAGACAAGGCAGAGTCTCATAAAAACAAAAAACAAAAAATTATTTCTAGATAAGCATAGATGAGGTTAGACTAGTGATTCATTTCATTTGTCATTTTACACTTTTTAAGTGTCTTTTAACCCTCTCTGATTTACCAAATATTTTCCATTAAGATATCTTTATTTTGGGCAATGTAGTAAATATATCAATGATCTGTGCTGAAGAAAAGTAATGGAAGAATACATTACACAATACATTACACATTACTTCAAAAACTTTGGTTTTATTTTTGCAGCTTGTTGATGTTTTTACAGACTCATCTCCTGAGCCACTGCATAAAGGATCAAAATGTAACCAACACAATAAATCAGTGCAAATAGTAATATTTTAGGCTACTTTACACTTGTGCATTTTCATTTTTAAATTCATAACTTAGACAGAATCATAATTTCAATTAATTTTCCACTGATTTACTGATGAGCATTATTCCAGTGCTGCCTGTCTGTGTTTTCTCTGAGGAAGTTTGCTGCTCACATGCCAATCATATTACGCGTGCATAACCTGCCCTGTTACATTACACTTCTGCATCCAGTTCCTTACATAAGAAAATCAGGAAAACATTTTTACAGATGACACACGAAACTATCCCATGAATGTCATATAACTTGCATTTTCGGTCATGTAGTGAGGACGGAGATCTGAAATTGTTGGTACTACCCTATAGTATATTTACTATTTAACAAATAGTTAGAGTTTTGAGATGGGTTTTATTCAGCATATACAAGGGAAAAATCCATAAGGTCACATATGATAAAGATGTGTCTATTATCTTCATGTTCATGACTGTGTCAAAAATCTTGGTGTCATTCTTTATTCTAATTTGAGTTTCAAAGTATTTAAAAGTAGTTTATTTCAGCAGAGGTTTATTGCCAAAATCAAGATGATGCTCTCTATAATAAAGCTCTTTAAACCATTATTCATGCTTTTATTACCTCAGAGTTGGATTATTGCAGCAGCCCGGCTTTTGACTGGCACTAAAAAGTGTCAGCACAGGAGTTAACTCCTGTGCTTGCCTCTGTCCACTGGTTAGTGGTTAGGTCCCGGATTGATTTTAAAACTTTGCTTTTTGTTTATAAAGCTTTACATGGTCTTGCCCCTCAGGATATCAGTGATCTTCTTGTCCCATACAATGCATCAAGATCCTTACGTTCTTTCAATCAACTACTTCTCTCTGTTCCTCACTCACATTACAAAAATAAAGGTGACTGGGCCTTTTCAGTGGCTGCTCCCAGACTCAGGAACAATCTCCCTCTTTATATTAGATCTTCCCCTTCTGTTTCTACTTTTAAATCTTCTTTAAATACATATCTGTATTCTTAGTTTTTAATGATGGTGTTTATATTTTTACACGTTTTCAAGGTTTTGAACCAGTGTGTTAATTCTGTTTTAATATTGTTTTATTTTTTGTAGGGCTTGCTCCGATCACGATCAACTGATCATTAATGCGCATCTCGTCAGTAAAGCCGGTTCTCTAATCAGCTGTAAATTTCATCATTTGTGTGATTTCACATAGAGCAGCTGTTACTAGCTGTTACTAATGATCGGCCGATCGTGATCGGAGCAGCCCTAATTTTTTGTTTTAATACCTCTGTATAGCTTTGGTTGCAACTTCTGTTGTTCTGAAATGTGCTCTATAAATTAATAAACTAAACAATTGTTATATCATAGGCATGGAAAAAGAGGAGCCTGGTGAAGAGCAGCAGGAGGAGTTCAGTCAAAAAGAAGAGGAAGTAAAAGGTAAAGTTGTTCAAAAATGTAATATTCTCCAATATTAATTACAGACCATAAAAGTAAACTTGACTGAGACTAAGATAAAGCCATAATTACTTGCCTTTATCTATGTAAATAAAGTTTATTTATTTATTTATTTTGGTATGTGTGCAAATATCACATTTAAAACAATATTTTACATAATTTTGGCTGCTTTCTGTATTTACTTTTTTTGAGAATTTTCCGAGATCTGAAACTGTTTTATAGTACAGTAAAATGTAATTTTATGATCCCTCTAAAGCTTGATTTCAAATAATTTATAAAACTTCACTTGACTACAAGCAGATTAGTGCAGTTTGGAAATGAAATATTTTATTTTAAAGTTTATATTTATCTTAAGATCTTCAACACCGATATATACATGCATTTAATTGTTGATATTTAAACTATTTTCTCTCCTTTTCTTACAGAGCACATACTTAAGCGAACACTTGACACTGTGAAATTTTTCTGGGTTTTTCTTCTCTGTCTTACTGAAGATGTAATATCTGGTCTAAAATCACTCTGTAAAGACAGCTTGGATATTTCTAAAGTTCTTCGCTTTGAGAAAACTCTACTGAGCATACAACAGAACAAGGTGATGTCAGTAATCTGCCAATCATATTTATTCCATTGCCTGACTACAATGATGTGAAAGATTATTCAGATAATGATTATAAAACAGGGTTCTGGCCTTTATTACCCAACATACAGAAAGTTTTCTTAACGTGGGATGAAAGTAGCAAAGGGTTAATAAAATGTGTGTTTCCACACTATGCCATGTTCTGAAATCTTACTTCATATTTATTTACTTAATTTTTACAACTGTCAAGCTGTCATCTAAAGAAAACACACAAAAAATCTGTACGTCCCACCCTGATTTCTACTTTTTATTGGGAATAAGCATCAAGAAAAACTTTAATTAAACTGTTCCTGTAAGTGAGGGCTGTTTGATCTTTTACCATTTCTTTCATATAAAATGGAAGGTAAGGTGAAGTGAAGTGAGTGGACCACAATGTGAAGCATCTAGACTTTCGTCAGTCCTGTGTCTCGTTTTTCTTCCCATGTTCTCTCCTTGCCCCAGTTTCTCCCTCACATGACTTTATTTGGTTTACCTGTTCCTGTACCCATTTAGTTCCACGTGATTACAGCTGTGTCTCATTAATTTCCTTGTCTCGTTCCCTATGTTTTCCTGAGTCCTGCATCCTATCTAACCGTCAATCCCTGTGTGCTATATGCGTGTTCCTGTAAATATTTGTATTTGTTGTAAATAAAGTCTGATTGTTCTGGATTTTCCCATGTCTCCTAGCTCCTTCGGCTCCTTGTAGTAGGCGAAACTTGACAACTTGATGGCTTTTAATTTTTTTTCTAAAATAATTTAAGTAAAACATTTTTTTATTTATTTTTTATTTTTTTTCAGGGCAGGGATGTCTCTCAAGACAGTATTCATAAGTTCTACAAAAACTGGCTCTCCAGACAAAATACAGAGGCATCAATGGACACAGCCAAAGAAGATATACAAGAAATAATCACCTCACATCCAGCCATGAGCAGCCACCAACGTGGCTATGTCAAACTCAACAGTGTCCAATCATGGGGCAGCAGCCTTTCCAGGTATGCCAAGAAAATTAAAAATGATTATGATATTATATTATTATGATTATAATATACATTTTTGTAAAGCACTTACAGGATCTGATGACCTCAGGATGGATTGACAGAGGTATATGGGGAGAAATATGGGAAAACAAACAGTGGGTACTATCCTGAGGTGTAAACAAATTGAAAGAATGAAGGGATGAATAAATATTGTACTGTAATGTTCAATGTTTGTTAAATATTAAGGTTTGTTATTTCAATGGAGGTTTGTATTTCATTTTACTAAACAAAATTCATATCTAAATTATGAATTATTAGATATGACTCCATCTGGACTGCTGAAACCCTCACAAGTTTCAAGAAACGACTGAAAAAATTCATCTCTTCCATGTGCATCTAACTGTCACTTTCTCCTAAAAAAATAAAGTAAAATAAAATAATTATTTCTAATTTTCTATGCTTTTATTTCCCTTAATATCTTCTTTTCCTAGATTTTATTGTTTTGAACTATGAAAACTTATACAATGGGCACTTCTCATGTTTATTACCATCTTATAATGAATCGCTTATTGTTTTCCTCAACTGTATTAAGTCACTTCGGATAAAAGCATCTACCAAATGACCAAATGTAAATGTAAGCAGTGGTTGGGAACCTATTGCTCGTGAGCCATACCTGGCCAGGGGTCTCATTTATAAAACTCTCCATAGATTTCACCCTAAAGTTTATTTATTTAATTAGATTCAACTTTATTGTCACTGCACGTGTAAGGTAAGCACAATTAAGAATCTAACCAGAAATGCAATAAGCAGTAAGTACAGAATATACGGTCTACAATATGTACAATAAATATGCAGATAAGGCAGTTTTATGGAAATAATAATCCCGGAGGACAGGAGGTTAAACAGTCTGTGGTCAGGCTGAGAGCAGTCCTTGAGAATGCTGCGAGCTCGACGTAGACAGCGTTTCCTCTGGATGTCCTCAATAAAGGACATCCAGAGGATGTCGCTCCTCTTTTGTATCTTTCCGATCTCGATAATAAGTGCATCTTTTTGATAGATCGTGACACACCAGTCCTCGGTGCTGAACATCAGTCCCCTGACTGAGCGGTTCAAAAAGCACAGATCTAAAAAAGTACACAACACCTCATCCTTCCTCGGAACAGTGAAGTACCAGCTGTAGGACCCGGACTCTGCAACCCGACGAGGGACCACCTCGATGGCCTCCATCCTCAGAGAGAGTCTACTTCTGTTCCATTACACTGAGACACATTTGGCAGTAGTTTTCTATGGAATCAGCCTCTTAAGACTGATCTCTGGTGTCATCAGAGCAGTTAGCTCGGTGCCCTGAAGCGGCGCACCGGCAGGAGACGCCCGAACTAGTTGCTCCGGAAACCTCCCAGGAGGTCGCGAACCTCTTAGCACTGCTACGTTTCCAGTCGGTAACTGAGAAAAGCGCTCGCTGGAGACTGCTGCACCCTGGAACACCAGAGACGGGCACTGTGTAATGTGGTTTACACCGCTCTTCCCCAGAGGGGCCTGCCCTCCGAGGTCCTGAGTCACAGCATCAGGACTCTCGTAGCTGAAGTCTCCTAAAAAGGATGGTCCTCAGACCCACGTTATCTGCTAGGAAGACTAAACCAGAGCCTGCTTGGGGCAGGACCCCATGAAGCACAGTTGGCAGGGGTAACTGAGTTTCCAGGCGGTAGCTGAGAGAAGTGCTCTCTGGAGATCGCTGCACCCTGGAACACCGGCAGGGTTGGCAGAATGATCTCCACACAAGTGATTACATCCCAAGAGCTCCTGTACATCTAACTTCACATAGTCAGATAAATATGTAATGTTATTCCTCAGAATTAAATGTAGTCAACAACCAGATGAGTCAACACGGTCTGGTGTAGAAAAACTCACATGAAAACGAAACAGTATAATACACGCATTGCCTCAGCAGCGCACATATCTTTTTATTTATTTTATTAATTTGTTATTTTTTGTTAGAGCTAGACAATTTAATAAATTGTCTGATGTAGCTTGATGCTAACGTTAGCTCTAATGCTACTAATAGCAGGTGCATTTCTTCTTCATAATGCATTTCTGTCACAATAATTCACGTAAGGTCGTAAGGAAATGTTTTGTTGTATTTTTTTAGTAAGACTTTTTCATAATTTTGATAAATAAGGGCTAAATGCATACTGAGACTGAAGTGAGATAGCAGATTGGTGGCTCTGTAAAGCTTGAAATACCACAACAAAGGCTAATAAATGTGGAATAAAAGCAAAAGAATAATGATAAAAGAATAATGCGGATAATGTGTCATACCTGGCAGAGGTGTGAAAGACTTGTTTGGTGAGAATAATAGAATCATAAATAGGGAGTTTTCAGAGACAAAAACACAGACAAAGCACACAGGAGTGTTTACATGTGAGATTTTACAGAGATGACAAGTGTCATAAATCAATCAGATTAGCCTTCTCTAAAAACACACATGACATGGCCTTAGAAAATATTTCATAAGATTCACAGTTTTACAGATTAGATTATGAAATATTCAAATGAAGCTTTGGTAGACTTGTCTAAAATCATATCCTACATCAGCAATTTATTCAATACATTTAAAAAATATGTTTTTAATATTTTTATTTTTGTTTTTATGTTTGAGCTTATATATCTCTATTATCATAACAGTCTGAGTAATTCTGATTCCTGAACAGTAAACTTTGAAGTGTCAGCTTTGTGAACAAATGTTGATTATGTATCTAGTCAGAAAGAATCATGAGCAAAAACCTTTTTATTTTGGGTACGTCATTTCTGTCTCCATGCCAAAAAATGGGGGGTGACTGGTAAGGGGTTAAAGATTTAAGGACCCAAGAATTCTATCAACTAAATATTGTAGATAAGCAGCAATGCATTTACTAAGCTCCTAAAAGAGGTGCTTCCAGAAGTCATAGATCCTCTTCTGACTATTATTAAATCCTCATTGTCATTAGGATATGTCCCCAAAACCTTCAAACTGGCTGTTATTAAGCCTCTCATTAAAAAACCACAGCTTGACCCCAAAGAACTAGTTAATTATAGACTGATCTCGAATATCCCTTTTGTGTCCATGATACTAGAAAAGGTAGTATCCTCACAAATATATTCCTTTTAGAGAAAAATGGTATCTGTGAGGATTTCCAGTCAGGATTTAGACCGTATCATAGTACTGAGACTGCTCTCCTAAGAGTTTCAAATGACCTGCTCTTATCATCTGATCGTGGTTGTATATCACTATTCACTAACTAGAGCCCCAGATACAGATCCCCTGTAAAGACCTTGTCTCAGACGACCACTGGGACAAGACCACAGGAAACAGAAGATTATTTTGCACTATCTGACTTTGCTGCAGCCTGGGATTGAACTACTGGTTTCATCTGGTCAGAGGAGAACTGGCCCCCCAACTGAGCCTGGTTTCTCCCAAGCTTTTTTTCTCCATTCTGTCACCGATGGAGTTTTGGTTCCTTGCCGCTGTCACCTCTGGCTTGCTTAGTTGGGGTAACTTCATCTACAGCGATATCGTTGACTTGATTGCAAATAACGATAGTACACTAACGATTGCACATCTAAGGACCCTTCTGTCAAGCTCCTGAAGTTTGCAGATGACACCAGACTCATCGGCCTCATTCAGGACAGTGACGAGTCTGCTTACAGACAGGAGGTTAAAGAGCTGGCTGTCTGGTGCACTCTCAACAACCTGGAGCTTAACACGCTCAAAACAGTGGAGATGATCGTGGACTTCAGGAGAAACCCCCCTGCACTTCCCCCACTCACCATCATGAACAGCACTATGACTGCAGTGGAGTCATTCAGGTTCCTGGGCCCCACTATCTCTCAGGACCTGAAGTGGGACATTCACATTGACTCCATTGTGAAAAAGGCCCAGCAGAGGTTGTACTTCCTTCGCCAGCTGAGGAAGTTTAACCTGCCACAGGAGCTGCTGAAGCAGTTCTACTCCACCATCATCGAATCCATCCTCTGCACTTCAGTAACTGTCTGGTTCAGCTCAGCTTCCAGTCATTCCTTTCCCACCTATTTGTATTTTTTTTTTTTCATTCCTATTGTGTTTTTTGTTCTGTCGCTGTTATGTTGCACTGTGGAGCTTCTGTCACGAGAACAAATTCCTCGTATGTGTGAACATACCTGGCAATAAAGCTCATTCTGATTCTGATTCTGATAAATGCACAGACACTATTTAAACTGAACAGAGATGACATCACTGAATTCAATGATGAACTGCCTTTAACTGTCATTTTGCATTGACACACTGTTTTCCTAATGAATGTTGTTCAGTTGCTTTGACGCAATGTAATTTGTTTAAAGTGCTATATAAATAAAGGTGACTTGACTTGACTTGACTATTGACCACAACATTCTTTAGCATAAACTTGAACACTTTGTTGGCATTAATGGAAGTGCATTAGCATGCTTTAAATTGTACTTATATGACCGCCATCAATTCGTAGCAGTGAATGAAGAGGTATCATATCGATCACAAGTGCAGTATGGAGTACCTCAAGGCTCTACTAGGGCCGCTACTCTTCACGCTTTACATGTTACCCTTGGAAGAGGAGAAACATGGTGGTAGCTTTCACTGTTATGCTGATGATACTCAACTCTATATTTCTTTGCTGCCCGCTGAAACCAATTTGAAAAACTAATGGAATGCATAGTCCATATAAAAAACTGGATGACGAGTAATTTCTTACTGCGAAATTCTGAAAAAAACAGAGGCTTTAACTATAGGATCTAAAAACTCTGCATGTAAAAACCTAGAACACTGTCTAAGACTTGATGGCTGCTCTGTCAATTCTTCGTCATCAGTTAGGAACCTAGGTGTGCTATTTGATAGCAATCTTTCCTTAGAAAGTCACCTTTCTAGCATTTGTATAACTGCATTTTTCTATCTCAAAAATCTATCTAAATTACGGCCTATGCTCTCAATGTCAAATGCAGAAATTGTCACAAACACGCCAGGTTCCACCTCCACACAATCACAGCGCACACCCTCACCTGAATACTGAATCAGCACCACCTGCTCCTCATCACCCACTCACCAGCGCTGCACCATAAAAGCCACACACACGCACTCAGTCATCGTCCGGTCACGTTCGCGACAAGATCATTCCTGCATGCTTACTATTAGGACCAACTCCTCTTCTACTCTCTCTCTAAGGATATTCTCAGAAGGATCCTATTCCCCGAAGTGCATGTGTGTGGTTCACCTAGCCCTCCAGAAGTCACAGCCTACCTGCTGTCACTCCTGTCACTAAATCACTCCTTCACCTGCCGTGCACGCCAGTCCCATGGCTAGGCCGGCGCCCTACTCTGGCTCGGCAGAGAAATGCAGCGGTTTCCTGCTTCAGTGTTCTCTGGTCCTGGAGATGCAACCGCTCTCGTACCCAACTGATCGCTCTAAGGTAGCCTTTATCATTTCCCAATTGCAAGGCAAAGCACTACTGTGGGCAGATTCACTCTGGACTCAAAATAACCCAGTTATTCAGTCATATTCTAGCTTCATTGACCATTTTCAAGAAGTTTTCGGCAGACCTGCCTGGGATTCATCGATAGGTGAGAAACTATACAATTTAAAACAAGGGAAATGTCTGTCAATGAATATGCTTTGCAGTTCCGAATTCTGGCGGCCTCCAGTGGATGGAACGAACAGGCCTTGCTAATGACTTACCGCCAAGGACTGGAACCCCGAGTGCGGTTGCATCTCGCTGCATACGAGGATACCATCGGCCTCGAGCGATTCATCCAGCTGTCCATCCGCTTCGCCACTCGTATGCAGTCGTGCTTAGAAGAGCACCAGGGCCAGGCGCATTCCTCCACTCCACTCTGCCGACCAGATAACGTCAGCTCCCCAGAACCAGCCAACGAACCCATGATTGAGGATTCCACCGCTGACGTAATCCTAGGGCGCCCATGGTTGGAGCAGCATAACCCAGTCATCTCCTGGAAGACAGGAGAGATCCTGAAGTGGGGCGAAGCTTGTTTCCAGTCATGTATCTCCGGTTGCCCTGTCCCAATGGAACATTCCCCCGAACCACTACCAGTCTACTCCACGTCTATATAAAAAGCCTCAGTGCTACGCCCCCTTCAACGATGTCTTCTGCCCTAAGCAGGCCTCCAAGCTGCATCCACACCGGCCGTGGGACTGTGCTATAGATCTGCTGCCGGGTGAACCAGTGCCAAAGGGACGGATATATCCCCTTTCCATCCCCGAGGAGAAGGCCATGGAGGACTACATCAAGGAGGCGCTGGCACAAGGATACATTCGCCCATCTACCTCCCCTGCTGCTCCCAGCTTCTTCTTCGTGGCTAAAAAGGACGGAGGCTTACGACGGCATCGATTATAGAACATTGAATAAGACAACTTTAAAGTTCCGGTATCCACTTCCCCTCGTCCCAGCGGCCCTGGAACATCTCCGTGGTGCCACTGTATTCACCAAGTTGGACTTTCACAGCGCGTATAACCTCATCCGGATACGTGAGGGGGACGAGTGGAAGACCGCCTTCATCACCCCTACTGGCCACTATGAGTACTGCATCATGCCGTATGGGCTTGTTAACGCCCCCTCCGTATTCCAGGACTTCATACATGAGGTGCTCCGGGATTGCCTCCACAAGTCCGTCTTAGTTTACATAGATGACATCCTGATTTACTCCTGGAGCCTGGCCGAACATCAGCGCCACGTTGCGGAGGTCCTGCAACGCCTGAGGGACTACCAGCTCTATCTAAAGGCAGAGAAGTGTTCATTCCATCAGCCCTCAGTGCAGTTCCTTGGGTATACCATCGACCTCAGTGGCATCTGGATGGACGAGGGGAAGGTGAGCGCAGTCAGTGACTGGCCCATTCCTACCACTATCAAGGAGCTGCAACGATTTCTTGGCTTTGCCAATTTCTATAGACGATCCATTCAAAATTTCAGTGCAATCACCAGCCCTCTCACCAACCTTCTCCGTCAGAAACCCAAATCTTTCTCCTGGACTCCTACCGCCACTGAAGCCTTCCAAGCCCTCAAGCAAGCCTTCACGACCACCCCACTCCTCGTACATCCGGACCCTGATCTCCCATTTTAGTGGAAGTGGAAGCCTCGACCACCGGAGTGGGTACGGTCCTTTCCCAGCAGCAGGGGACTCCCAGCCGCCTCCATCCATGTGCCTTCTTCTCCAGGAAACTCAACCCGGCGGAGGTAAACTATGACATCGGAAATCGGGAGTTGCTAGCCATCAAACTCGCCCTGGAGAAGTGGAGACATTGTTTAGAGGGAGCCAAACATCCGTTTCAAGTTCTCACTGACCACAAGAACCTGGAATATCTAAGAGCGGCCAAGCGACTCAATCCCAGACAGGCCCGCTGGGCATTATTCTTCACCCGCTTCCAATTTACCATCTCCTACCGCCCAGGGGTAAAAAATGTGAAAGCTGATGCTCTGTCCAGGTGTTACGCCCCCGAAGAGAAGTTAGAGAATCCGGAACCCATCCTCCAGGACAAGGTCATAGTCGCTCCTATCACATGGTCAGCTGAGACTCTCCCTCCTCCCGAACCTCCCAACAACACCCCGCCGGGTTGCCCACCAGGACACCTGTACATCCCTAGGACACGGCGCACCCCACTTATCCACTCCACCCATACATCGCTTGGCACTGGTCACCCGGGGGTCAATGAAACCCTCTCGTTGCTACGGGAACGCTTCTGGTGGCCCAACATGGCCTCGGATGTCAGAAGGTACGTGAGTGGATGTACCAGCTGCGCCATGTCCAAAAGCCCTCGCCACCTACGATCTCGCAAACTTTAGATTTTCTAAAGCTTGTCGTGTTCTTCCTCTGAAGGGCCTACCCACTGCCATGGAAACGGCAGAACTGATTTTTAACCATGTCTTCCGATACTTCGGCATCCCAGAAGATATCGTGTCGGATCGAGGCCCCAAGTTCATCTCCCGGGTATGGAGAGCATTCCACTCCCTCCTAGGTGTGGCCAATAGCCTATCCTCCGGCTATCACCGTCAATCGAACGGGCAGACAGAGAGGAAGGTCCAGGAGATTGGACGCTTCCTCCTTACCTTCTGCCACGGCCACCAGAACTCCTGGAACCAATTCCTGGGGTGGGCCGAGTACGCACAAAACTCCCTCCGTCAACCCACCACCGGACTCACCCCCTTCCAGTGCGTACTTGGCTACCAGCCACCTCTGTTCCCCTGGTCTGGAGAGCCCTCGGATGTTCCCGCAGTCGACTACTGGTTCCGGGAGAGAGAGAGGGTCTGGGACGCGGCTCATCACCAGTTACAACGGGCACTTCGCAGACGCAGGACGACAGCCGACCTTCGCCGGTCCGAGGCCCCCCAGTACCAACCCGGTCAGAAGGTCTGGCTGTCCACCCGGGACATCCGCCTGCGTCTACCCTGCCGCAAGCTCAGTCCCAGATTCATTGGCCTATTTACCATCACCCAGCAGATCAATCCGGTTACTTATAAACTCCAGCTTCCTCCTGAGTACCGGATTCACCCCACATTCCATGTGTCACTCCTGAAACCTCACCATCCTTCTGTATCTCCCTCCACAGAACCTGGCGAGACGGAAGCCCCCCCTCCTCTCCTCCTAGATGACGGCGCAGCTTATACGGTCAAGGACATCCTGGACTCCCGGCGGCGTGGTGGGCAGCTGGAATACCTAGTGGACTGGGAGGGATACGGTCCAGAGGAACGTTCCTGGGTCCCACGCAACGACATCTTGGATCCCGCCTTACTGGACGCCTTCATGATGGAACTACGGGAGCCTGAGTGGTGCGTCGGTGGATGTTAAAAAGAAAACCGATTTTCATTCAAACAAATCGATGTAAATTACAAATTCGAGTTAATCGATAAAATCTATTTATCACACAGCCCTACTTGCTTTCATATAATTTAATTTTAAAAAATGCAGCTGCATTTAAATGCAGGTGTGTAAAATATGTGCAAGATTTGCACTGCACTGATGGTAGATGTGCAGCATTTATTCTTATTTGTTTTATCTTCATTGCAAATCTTGTTTAGTTTTATTTTGGATAATTGCATGTAAAAAATAATTTACATTGTAATGCATATGCAAAAAGTGAATTAATATTCATATTCAAGTGTTTGTGCAAAAATTATTAATGCGCATTAATCTAGGGGTGGGCGATATCTCGATATTTAACATATATATAGAGATATTTTTTAAACACGATATGGATTTTGACATATCGTCTATATCGATATATTGTTTATATTTAATTCTGATTCTGCCACTTTGCTTGTTTGCCTTCTCTGTGCTGTGCTCGCCCCCGCTCGCTCGCCTCCCGCCTCCTTGCTTTTGTCCCCTCTCCCCTCGCGTGTAGAGAACTAGTCTGAAAAAAAAAAGGACATCTGGCTCCATTTTATGGAGCGGTTTTAAGGCGTAGGGCGAACGGCAGGCAGATGTCTACTGTAGGGCCCCATGATTTCCGCGATGCAGAAAACGTGGACGGAATCCAGTCATAAAAACGGAATTTACAGTTTAACGCAGAATGTCACGGAATTTGTCAAATTTTGAATGAATTAATCAAAAGTAGGTCATGCTCTTACATCAAATCGCAATATGGACTAATATCTGCAAATATTAACCCGGAAAAGTCTATTTAAATATGAATCCTGCATGTTCTGCGTGTCTGTGTTAATCTTCATTCATTAAACACACAGAAGCTCGCGAGCAGCGTCTTTCCTCTCACTAAATAAAGACGTGAACACATGAAGAACATCTCCAGAACTGCACTGATAGTCACTTCATGAGCATCTGACCATTTGATTTGAGTAAAACTAGTTCATATCCCATCATAGACTGTAGTTTCACATACACAGAACTGTAAAGGTAAACCCGTCAAAATAAAAGTATTCGACAGAAATCTATTACTATTGTTCAGCAGAATGTACATAGCCCACTACTACTACCATTCAAATGAAACGAACATATTTTTTTAAGGAATAATCGCACAACATTTCTTCCATGTTTTATTTTTAATAGTAAATCCCCTTTGTTTACCAAAAAATAAAGTTTGCTTAATTTTAAATAATTAAAAGATAAATTAAATGTTTTATGCCTTCATTTGATAACCAGAAAAATGTAAATACACAGAATTTCTAAAGGGAAAGAAACATTTCACATAAGGCTATTTTAAGAATTTTTTTAACTAATTAAGTTGTTTTTATGCATTTAAATAATTACACATGCTAAAACATAGAATTAGGTAACAATAAAACATATGGTGAAAACAAAAATAAAATATTTCATAGGCCCCTCAACATGTAATATTTGGCATATTTGTTTTGTGGGGTTATTTTTCCTGTAAAGATATCGAGATATATATAGTTTATCAAGATATAGCAAAATATATAGATATATATTTTTTGCTCTATATCGCCCAGCCCTACATTAATCACAGGGCGCATTAATATTCAACATTCAACCATCTGTGATTGTTGCATTTCTCTCGTCGGAGAGAGCCAACACTGTGAATTTCATCTTGCAGCAGACAAGAAAACATTTGTTTATTAATAAATAATAACAGAGTTAATAATAATTATTGCTAAATGCTGGACTGTTCTCATTTCACTCTGCATATGGAACCTGAAGATTTTTTTAAACCAAGAATGAACTGAAATGAAAATGAAATGAAAACATTTAGCTTTTTATTCGTGTATATATATGCCTTATATTTATTTACTGTTTAATAACAATAGCATGCATATGATCCTTTGTGTAAAGGTCTTCTTTTAATTTTTGATGAGTACACTGTAGCCTAAGATTATCCTACGTTTTGAAATTTACTCACTGTAAATGTTTTAATATTTTTTAAAGATGTTACAATGTAATAACATAATGTTATTGTTGTTTTACTTCCTCCTTTTCATCTCATTTTACAATTACATTCATTTCGCAATCCGTCCCCTTGCGACTGAATTACAGTTATCGCCGCGGCACCTCGGCGGCGGTATGCATGGCGGTAATGCCCATTTAGCATGTCCACCTACTGTATGCAGCAAAGCATTTGTGAAGCCACAACACGCACAACCTTGAGGCGGATGGGCTACATCAGCAGAAGACCCCACCGGGTACCACTCATCTCTACTACAAATAGGAAAAAGAGGCTACAATTTGCACGAGCTCACCAAAATTGGACAGTTGAAGACTGGAAAAATGTTGCCTGGTCTGATGAGTCTCGATTTCTGTTGAGACATTCAGATGGTAGAGTCAGAATTTGGCGTAAACAGAATGAGAACATGGATCCATCATGCCTTGTTACCACTGTGCAGGCTGGTGGAGGTGGTGTAATGGCGTGGGGGATGTTTTCTTGGCACACTTTAGGCCACTTAGTGCCAATTGGGCATCGTTTAAATTCCGTGGCCTACCTGAGCATTGTTTCTGACCATGTCCATCCCTTTATGACCGTCAAGTACCCATCCTCTGATGGCTACTTCCAGCAGGATAATGCACCATGTCACAAAGCTCGAATCATTTCAGATTGGTTTCTTGAACATGACAATGAGTTCACTGTACTAAAATGGCCCCCACAGTCACCAGATCTCAACCCAATAGAGCATCTTTGGGATGTGGTGGAACAGGAGCTTCATGCCCTGGATGTGCATCCCACAAATCTCCGTCAACTGCAAGATGCTATCCTATCAATATGGGCCAACATTTCTAAAGAATGCTTTCAGCACCTTGTTGAATCAATGCCACGTAGAATTAAGGCAGTTCTGAAGGCGAAAGGGGCTCAAACACAGCATTAGTATGGTGTTCCTAATAATCCTTTAGCTGAGTATATATATATATATATATATATATATATATATATATATATATATATATATATATCTGATACATTTATACTGCAGTTTAATTTACTGGATGTTTTCATCACGAACATAATGAAAGGGTAGTGAATTTGAACAACACACAAAGGTTATTACATGCCTAATGCCTTAAAAATTTTTAGAATAAATTGTAACAAGGTCTTCATCACGTTTTAAAAATAAACATACTGTTTAATAGCCACATGTCTGTAAATATTTTAACTGTTGGTATGATTATTTATTTTTAGACAATACAACATTTTTTAAGGATTTTATATGGCATTATTAAGAATTAGGTTTTGCTGCATTACTCTGAAATATGCAATCTTATGAAAATAAAATGATTGCTAACACTGTTTAATTTTTAATTTACATTTGTATGCATTTTTCAGCTGCCAGACTGATGACACTCTATTAATAACACGCCAGTCAACTCAAGAAGACTTGGATGCCTTGGACCTTACTGAAGTTGATGTGGCCCATTGCTGCCAAAGTAGAGATGTCATGCCAGAGTAAAGATCACAGTTTCTTATTTTCTCACAAAGACAAACAAAATAGCCACTAATTGTGCCTTGATTAATTCTTGCTTCTTATAATAATAATTATATATATATATATATATATATATATATATATATATATATATATATATATATATATATATATATATATATATACAGTTTCTATATGCACACAACTAAATTTCCGTTGTTAATAATTTTCTTCAGAGATCCCGATGAAAATAAAGAGCTGAAAGATCATGTTGATAGATTTGAAAAGGTGAAAGAGGGATGCACCAATGAAGAAAATACACCAAACTTTGTGCTGCCAGAATTTCCAGGAATGAATCCTCTGCACAACACAAAAAATGAGGAGTTTCAAGAGCCCAGAATGCTCAGTAAAGAGACCAGAGCACTAACTGCCAGTGAATTGCTGCTTAACAAGTGAGATGTGCACACGCATGCATGGTTGTATTTCCACTGTCATGGTAAAAACACAAACAGTACTTTTGGTGATTAGACTTTATCAATAAGGGTCAACAGTCTATTCTTTTGCTAGACTGATTATTCTGTGAGCTGCTTTCAGATGAATCAGCTCCACTAGTATTTCACAATTTCACCTATTTGAACCTTATGTTATGTGATGTTTAAATTACCAGAGACATAGATGTCTTATAAATGATACTACCGAATGATACTTTACTATATAACTACAAATACATAGTCAACTACACACATTCTGTCTTACTGCCAGGTAACCTTTAAACACTTGCATGCTTGCTTGTGTACTCCTTAAAATGAATAGTTAGTCAAAAAATGTAAATGTTCATTATCAACTCACCCTCGTGCTATCCCAGATATGTGAACAATTACTTCAGACATGGATGGAGAGAGATCTGTACCCAGTCACTCATTGATGCAAAAATTAAAATTTATTAAATTAAAAATTTATTAAAAATAAATAAATACATAAATAAATATACAAATAAATGTAAATAAGAATAAATATATAAATAAATATACATAGAAAAGCAAAATAAATAAATAAAAATAAATAATTATTTATACATTTATTTCCATATTTATGTATATATTTATTTTTTTCCATATTTAATTATGTTTTCTTTTATTTATTTATACCTTTATTCATTTCTACATTTATTTATTTCTACATTTATTTATTTTTACATTTATTTATTTATTCATTTATTTCTTCCTACATTTCTTCCTGCGTAGGGTAATGAGGAGGGCGTGGTTTACCTCAGACATAGCATTCGAGCTCAGAGTTAGTGAAGGCGAAGGGTTGAGGCCACAGTGACGCCTATTGTGTGGCGAAATACAATTAGTATAGCTCACTGACGTTGATACGGTCTGTGACTGCAAGGTATATGGTCAAAATCCTAAATCTTACTGTGTGACATGGATAGGCTACTCTTTATTCCGGACATGGCCGTAGAACATCGTTTGGTCTGGATTTGTAAAATGTCCTGGGCTAACAAACATGAAACGGGGACTCTGCAGTGCTTCATTTGTAAATTGCGAGGTCCCGGAACAAAGCGGGGTAACGGATGCCGGATGCATGTGATTACAGGAGGGAGAGGTGATGGAGCACTTGCGCAATCACATTGGTCAGCAGTTTAAGTGATTGACTGCATGCATCAGTTGCTTTTAGGGTCTGTATCAGGGGCGGCTGGCCAATAGAGGGCGCTAGGGCGCCGCCCCCCCCATGAGCAAATACCATAGACTGCAGGCAAATACATGTAAATACATAAATAAATCATATATAAAATTATCAATATTTGTGTGTTTGAGATAGTAAATGCAGCTAGTATATTTGAAAAATATTATAGAAATTCAAAATGTCTGTTTTTCTACACGTCCCGTCTAGATCTGTACACGTGATCAGCTCTGGGGCGCTGGAGAAAGCGACCCAGAAAGGCGGTCTTTGGAGCAGTTTAGCCAATTGCTGATTTTAGATATAAATGTTTGACATAAACTGTAGCTAATCAGCGAGCTAAAATCTAGTCAGCTATGGGCGCTTCGCCTAGCGCCCCAAACTGCGCGCGGCCGCGAGGCGCGAGCCACTACTAAAGTATCGAGTTTCATTCTATAGGGCGCCATTTTTACTGTATGATAAATTACAACGGCGAACAAAATGACTCCAGACGACTCTAACTCGATTCAATCTCTTGTCCAATATCCGTTTGAAAGACAAAAAAAAAAGGTTTTGAAGGAGAAAAGGGTGAATGCTTGACAGACATCTTGAGCAAAAGCATTTCACAACCTGGGAGCCACAATGCTATAAGACCTGGTGTCCCATGGTTACCAAGGCCAAGCTATTTAAAATAACCGAATATGACAGCCCCACCTAACATATTTTTCACCAGCCGCCACTGGTCTGTATGTTCATGAATAACATGGAAATGCCATGCAATTTTAAAACAACAATTTCCAGGCCTAAAAACGTTTTGAAAAAGTTGTGGAATTTTATTTTACAAATCCCTGTATAATAGAGTCCTAAATTTCGGTGGGGGACTGTGTAGCTATATCGCATGGTTTTAATAATTCTCGCAGCTTTCAAGTTTATAATGAGGAAAATTCCTGCATTTATTCAACATAGCTTGTAGGTTTGAATAATAAAATTAATCCACGCAAAATGTAAGATTAAATAATTCATTCGAAACCAGTCTTCAAATCCATGAACTCTCTCGCGCGCTTCTCATCAGCGCATCTCGTCTGCACAGTGACCTGCAGCATGCGCCGACACAAGACTTCACTCGCATCTCGGGACAGCTGACAGAACAGTCACTTGACTAATCGGGTCATTGTTGCATTGTCACAAAAGTGTATAATTTGCACACATTTTTAAGCATTTTAAGCCATATGGTACTCGCGCGCTCCGAAGGCTGTATTATTTGCCCCTCACAGTCACATCCAAAGTTTACGCGTATAAAGCCGCCTCACGAGTAGCCTATTATATAAGTTATTTTTCGTAGTTTGTTGAGCTTAAGCAATCAAATACACACAATATGATGTCTGTTGTGGGTGTTGACAAACAAAACAATTTCATGGCACACTCTACTTAAACACATGGGGGAAAAAATAAAGAAAAGGGGAAAAAAAATCAATAATTAAACAACACTGAGTCGTCAGTGTTGGTATTGTATCGGACAATTGCACTTAACATGAGGCTATATGAAAAACAAGCTCAAATGGAGTAAACAGGTTTTTGCTGGCGAATGAGGAGATCTGTGTTTTGTCTGTCAACAGAATGCACGCATCTGAGGCAAGTGCATCACATTATACGCTTTCAACTCTTCTCTTACAGGTTAAATAACGTTTATTGTTGCTGCCATAGTTTGACCAAACTCCCCGCCACAATCATTCCCTTTAAATAGACTCCATAATGGTTTGCCAGCTGATGATGATGATGATAACAATAGCCTAATAATAATAATAATAATAATAATAAGAAGAAAGAATAATAATAATAATAATACAAATTAAAAAGTTATGTAGGCTACTAGCTATTTTTTAGTTATGTTTTTGGCAGTTTTTGGCCTACAGAAATTTTTACAAAATTTTACAATAAATAGCTTCGATATTTGATCACTATGGTTGGTTACAAAGATTTTACTATTCTGAAAATAATAACGAGATACAAACCTGTAAATATTCAATCGACTTTTCTCTGCCACCTGGTGTCTGTTTTAGTTTCATATTAAACGTAGGTCTATCACTTCATTGATTCCATCATGTCATATTTATGTCTTCAAAATGTAAAACACTTCACAATATTTTTATGCACTTGTAGGCTAATTGCTGTGTAAATGCATTAAGATCTCTTCTGTATTGATGGCTCTGATGAAGCTCTGGTTGGATTTTAGTGGTAGGCTAACTGCCCTACAGACTTATCCTCTAACTGAATTTATCGATGTGGATTAACGTGACGTTCATACATTTAATAAGGTTGCCCCTGGACATGAGTTTATGGAGGTAGGCTAAAGACTACCACTGCTTAATAGAATACATTTTTTTTTCAAAAGCATTGTTCAATATGCTTGCGTCGACTTCACTGTAGCCTAAATCTGCCCTGCTTCCTTTCCGTGAGTTCTGACCGAAAAATGGAAAATATCAAGCGCTTCCGAAATCCGATCCGGCACCTCATTTTGGCGGATCCCCCTCCTCCAGGGGCGGCGTTTCCATATGGCAGACAGAGAATAGCCAGATGTGCCGTGAAAAACTATCCAAAATCATATCTCTATTATAATTCGTTATTATTATTTATTTTCTTTACTCAAACACTATGTCTGTAAAGGCTAATGTTTTTGTGTGTTTAAAGACTGGTTTTTCGCAAGCCAATATAGCCTACTTTTGTACGTTTTAAATGTCCTGTGCATAAGCACTTAATCGTTTATATCATGAGATTTTGGCCAAGTGAATTAAACAACAAGAAAAACAAATCGCCCATATAGCAACAATAAATGTTATATAACCTGTAAGAGTTGATGAAAGCGTATAATGCGATGCACTTGCCTCAGATGCGTGCATTCTGTTGACAGACAAAACACAGATCTCCTCATTCGCCAGCAAAAACCTGTTTACTCCATTTGAGCTTGTTTTTCATATAGCCTCATGTTAAGTGCAATTGTCCGATACAATACCAACACTGACGACGCAGTGTTGTTTAATTATTGATTTTTTCCCCTTTTCTTTATTTTTTTCCCCATGTGTTTAAGTAGAGTGTGCCATGAAATTGTTTTGTTTGTCAACACCCACAACAGACATCATATTGTGTGTATTTGATTGCTTAAGCTCAACAAACTACGAAAAATAACTTATATAATAGGCTACTCGCGAGGCGGCTTAATACGCGTGAACTTTGGATGTGACTGTGAGGGGCAAATAATACAGCCTTCGGAGCGCGCGAGTACCATATGGCATAAAATGCTTAAAAATGTGTGCAAATTATACATTTTTGTGACAATGCAACAATGACCCGATTAGTCAAGTGACTGTTCTGTCAGCTGTCCCGAGATGCGAGTGAAGTCTTGTGTCGGCGCATGCTGCAGGTCACTGTGCAGACGAGATGCGCTGATGAGAAGCGCGCGAAAGAGTTCATGGATTCGAAGACTGGTTTCGAATGAATTATTTAATCTTAAATTTTGTGTGGATTAATTTTATTATTCAAACCTACAAGCTATGTTGAATAAATGCAGGAATTTTCCTCATTATAAACTTGAAGTCCCCCACCGAAATTTAGGACTCTATTATACAGGGATTTGTAAAATAAAATTCCACAACTTTTTCAAAATGTTTTTAGGCCTGGAAATTGTTGTTTTAAAATTGCATGGCATTTCCATGTTATTCATGAACATACAGACCCTAAAAGCAACTGATGCATGCAGTCAATCACTTAAACTGCTGACCAATGTGATTGCGCGAGTGCTCCGTCACCTCTCCCTCCTGTAATCACATGCATCCGGCATCCGTTACCCCGCTTTGTTCCGGGACCTCGCAATTTACAAATTAAGCACTGCAGAGTCCCTGTTTCATGTTTGTTAGCCCAGGACATTTTACAAATCCAGACCAAACGATGTTCTACGGCCATGTCCGGAATAAAGAGTAGCCTATCCATGTCACACAGTAAGATTTAGGATTTTGACCATATACCTCGCAGTCACAGACCGTATCAACGTCAGTGAGCTATACTAATTGTATTTCGCCACACAATAGGCGTCACTGTGGCCTCAACCCTTCGCCTTCGCTTACTCTGAGCTCGATTGCTATGTCTGAGGTAAACCACGCCCTGCTCATTACCCTACGCAGGAAGAAATGTAGGAAGAAATAAATGAATAAATAAATAAATGTATAAATAAATAAATGTAAAAATAAATAAATGTATAAATAAATGAATGTAGAAATGAATAAATGAATAAATAAATAAAAGAATAAATAAATAAATATGGAAAAAAATAAATATATACATAAATATGGAAATAAATGTATAAATAATTATTTATTTTCGTTTTGTTGCTTTTTCTATGTATATTTATTTATATATTTATTTATTTATTTATTCTTATTTACATTTATTTGTATATTTATTCATGTATTTATTTATTTTTAAAATTGGCAGCTTCGGCATTCCATACTATGAAAGCTTTTGGGATTGAGCCATGGTTCACACTAACCAGTCTTTCTTAAGAACAGTCAGTAGCCAAGACTTTGTGTGCCTTTATTTAAAGGTTAAAACACATGTGCAACCCACATTTCCAATCTTTCTTAACGTATTGTTGCCCTGTGTATATACCTTCATTTTTATTTAAATATTTTATTTTATGTATTATATGTATATGTTTCTGAAAGATGCATTTCTAAAAAATATTATGTTTAATTGCCCATTAGTTTGCTTGCTGTTTCACAGTCCATTAGTTCACATTTCTGTTTTCACTTCCTTCATGCAGAATATGTGATATTCCGGAGATTGAGGAGTCTGAGAGATTCTACTCTTCATTACCTTGTGGTGTGCGTCTCATCTTTGCTCTCTACAATTTGATGGAGTCTCAATCAGAGATGTTTTGTTACTTTGTGATTATCTTAAATCACATGGTATCTGCCTCTCTGCTAACACTCTTCCTGCCCATCCTCATCTTCCTTTGGGCTATGCTGTCAGTGCCACGGCCAACAAAGCGCTTCTGGATGACAGCAATTATCTACACACAGGTCAGCATCTTCACAAGTGCTACAGCTGATGTTTCAAATGATTGGGTCAACCATAACATATTCTCAGGCCAGCTGTGCTGAAGCAGTTTGGAAATAAAAAAAAAATTTGTTTTGTTTTGTTTTACCAATAATCCAAAATTTGATCTCCACATGATGATGATAGGCTCCACAGTATTCCATAATATTACTAATGTTTTAGTAATACTTCTGTACCTATTTCCTGATTGGTACCCCTTCACAATGAGATCCTACATATCCTTTGTGGACCACAGCTTCAGCAATAAAATGCAACCAGAAAAATGAAAACCCTACAGACACAACAGTTTTTTTATTAAGGGTAAAACAGTATCACCTAAATGATAATGTCTTGAGTTACTTGACTTTTACCCTGTTCCTTGAAAAAGGGGGAATGAGATGCTGCATTTCAATAATGCATAAGAGAACATTCTTTGTTTGACTGGTTGTCAAGCATGTGTGTCAAACACACCAAGAATTGGCTTAAATAACCTCAGTGTGTGACATCATTTGATTAGCTGCACCTGCAGGATTATAAACAGACGTGGAATGGCCACACCTTCAGGTTATACCTTTGTCTGAAAGGACGTCCAGGCACGCCTACAATGCAGCATTGAGGCCCAGCATCTCATTCCCGCTTTTTCAGGGAACAGGGTTACAGTCAAGTAACCAGAGATGTCCTTATCAAAAGCTGCTCTCGATGCTGCAGACAACAACGCTTATAAGACCAAGAATACCAATCCTGCCAAACTATAAGTATCTGGACAGGTGTCAGACAGGTTCTCCCCATAGTGATGCACCCACTGAGAAACCTGACGAAAATGCTCTAATTATTGATTATTTTATTGTACAGAACATGAAAATAGAGACACCAGCCACCATAGTCCACTGTTTACAGAGAGCCAGAGCACCTGACATCTTTTTTGCAATCATTTGCAATTTCTTGCATCTTTTAAAAATGCTGTCTAATGCTAAACGTAAATTCAGTAAACTTGTTATTCACAATGATGATGTTTATGGAATTACATTTGTTTAAATAATAATTAACAAAACTTTATAAAACTGAACGTAACTTTTTCAGAAACTATCAAAAATATTTAATTACAAAAGAAGAAAAACACTATGAAAATGAAAAAAAAAATGAACTCAGTCGCACAAATTTAACAGGCTCTTCAAATATGGTTCATTCTTTGTTAATGTTTTTCAAACATTCATTTTCGCTAATCATGGATTCTAAATTCATTGCCACAGATTTCGCTTACGTTTCGCAGTTTTTCGTTTGGTGTTTTGACACAAACCTCTCGTGGGGGCGGGCTTAACAGTGATCTACTCTGATTGGATATTGAGCTTTTGATGGACAGGTGCTCTGTGACCGGGGAGTACAAACGCCACCCAGTGGCGCGCATATTGGAAATCTGGTCTTTACCGCAAAAAATTCTTTTTCACAGACAAAGTGAAAGACATTTATTTTAAGCTCATACACAGGTTCTACCCTGTAAAGAAGTGTATATAAAGATTTAAATATGACATTGATCTTACATGTTGTTTTTGTTCAAGTTCTGAAGAAAAATAACTACACTTATTTTGGTCATGTCACTACACTCAGAAACTTTGGGACGATATTGGTGTGTTTGTCAATTGTAAGATTTTGCCAGGCTTCTCAGTACATATGAAAAACATTATATTTGGGTATTATGACTCTGACCCCACAAACGAAATAACAGTTTTGTTGTTAATTAAAAAAAAAATCCTAAAAAAAATTCACATTCACAAATGCAAATTCTCCAACTGTAAACCTGTCTTCTCTGTTTTCCTAAAATAAATGAAAACTATTTGAATGTAATCTCAGTATCTACTAATACGAAAGCTATAAGGACTGTTATTTGCTCTGCCTTTGATCTTGTTTAATTTTGTTTAGATTTTGGCCCTCTTTTTATTCTTTTTTTTTTGGTGGTGGATATTATGTGATGTATGTTTATACCTTTGTATGTTTTTGTTCTCTGCATTAATAAAAATAGAAAAAGAAAAAAAAAACTTGCCGTGATTTGTATGCAATACGTCGTGCCTTGTGTTACTAAATATATATAATATTTGACCGTCGATCATCTCAGTAAAGATGAGCTTTCAGGAGACAGAGACACGGAGCGGCATCATCTTCCTCCTCCCATTGTCCTTCAAGGCAGCTTGAAGTAAGCTACTGAAGTGGTCAATAACTTCGATACAAGTTTTTCATGTTACAGTGTGCTACAGTTTGTTGCAGGTTATTATTGTCATTCAGTAACACAAGCTTACTTCAGGCTGCCTTGAAGGACAAGAGCTCATCTTTACAGACTGAGACAATCAAAGGTCAAATATTATTTACATATTTAATACAAATCGCAATCACGAGAAATTTCCAATATGTGCGCCACTAAGTCAAGTAGCGTCTGTGTACTTCCCAGTCAGAGAGCACCTGTCCATCAAAAGCTCACTATCCAATCAGAGTAGATCACTGTTAAGCCCGCTCCCACGAGAGGTTTGTGTCAAAACACCAAACGAAAAACTGCGAAACGTAAGCGAAATCTGTGGCAATGAATTCATAATCCACGATTAGCGAAAACGAATCTTTGAAAAACATGAACAAAGAATGAAGTATATTTGAAGAGCCTGTTAAATTTGTGCGACTGAGTTCATTTTTTTCGTTTTCATTGTTTTATTTCTTCTTTTGTAATGGCATATTTTTGATAGTTTCTGAAAAAGTTACGTTCAGTTTTATAAAGTTTCGTTCATTATTATTGAAACAAATGTAATTCCATAGATGTTCGACTTCGCCAGTTGGAGATCACTACCAATAACAAGAGGTGTGTGAACTTGCAGGTACAATGTCAGTCACTGTAATATGCTCTGGTCCCCTCCCTGCTTACCGTGGTGATGAGATACATAGCAGATTGCCATCACTCAATGGCTGGATGTCTAAGTGGTGCCTGCAGAATAACAGGTTTCATAGACAATTTGACATGTTTTTGGGGCAGACCTGACCTGTTGAAAAGAGATGGTCTTCATCCCTCTTGGGGTGGTGCCGCTCTTCTCTCTAGAAATATGGCACATAGTCTTAGAGTTTGTACTTTACTAACTGGGGCCCAGGTCACGAAGCAGACAGACTGGCTAATCTGATCTGCTAGCTGCCTCATGCAACATAAATCAATTAATTCTCAGCACATAGAGACACTTTCAGCTAGATATCACACTATGGAGACTGTGTCTGTTTCCCGAATTTAAGAGTAACAATTTGATTGATTTTCAACAAATAAAAAATAAATAAAAACAGATGTAATACGGATAAACAAATTATGAAGCTTGGCTTATTGAATATCAGGTCTCTTTCTACAAAGCACTTTTTGTAAATGATATGATCACTGATCATAACCTAGATGGGTTCAGTTTCAGCAGATGCTCCCTCTCTTTTAGGTTGTGGCCTAATGTTTAGAGAGCTTGACTCCTAACCCTAAGGTTGTGGGTTCGAGTCTCAGGCCGGCAATACCACGACTGAGGTGCCCTTGAGCAAGGCACCGAACCCCGAACTGCTCCACAGGTGCAGCAGCATAAATGGCAGCCCACTGCTCCGGGTGTATGTTCACGGTATGTGTGTGCACTTTGGAGTATGGGTCACCATATTTGGCTGTATGTCATGTCACATTTTTTTTCACTTTCATTAGGTGTGCTCGATTTTAAAGAAACCTGGCTTAAACCTGATGATTACATCATTTTAAATGATTCTACCCCCCCCCCCCAGATTACTTTTATAAACATGAGCCGAATCCAAAAGGTAAAGGGGGAGGTGTTGCTATAATTTAATTTTCAGCATTTCTGAGAGGGCGGGCTTCAGGTATAACTTGTTTGAAGTAATGGTGCTTCATATAACATTATCCAAAGAAACAAGTGTTAATGATAAATCTTCTAGCTACTGTATACAGGCCACCAGGGCACCATACATAATTTATTCAAATGTATTTATATGCAAGTTAGTGTTGGCTGCAGATAAAGTTTTAGTTCTTGGTGATTTTAATATCCATGTTGATAATGAAAAAGATACATTTTGAACTCTATTAGCGTTACACAACATGTGTCAGGTTCTACTCATTGTTGAAATCATACTCTGATTTAATACTGTCACATGGAATTGATGTTGATGGTGTTGAAATTAAGCAGCCAAGCGATGATATTACAGATCATCATCTAGTCTTGTGAAAACTTCATATAGCTAAAACTGTAAATTCTACTCCTTGCTGCAAGTATACAAGAACCATCACTTCTACCACAAATGACTGCTTTGTAACTAATCTTCCTGATTTATCTCAATTGCTTACCACATCCAAAAACTCATAACAATTTGATGTAACAGAAACGATGGACTTTCTTTTCTAGCATTTTAGGTATGGTTGCTCCTTTACGCTTAAGGAAGATTAAGGAAAACAGTCTGACACCATGGTATAATAAGCACACTCCGTACCGTAAAGGGATCAGCCCAGAAAAATGGAGCGTAGTTGGAGAAAAACAAAATTAGAGGTATTTCGTATTGCTTGGCTGGAAAGTACAATATCCTACACAAAAGCATTAAAAACCGATAGATCTGATTCTTTTTTGTCTCTTTTAGTAAAAACAAACAAATATAACCCCAGGTATTTATTCAATACAGTGGCTAAATTAACGAAAAATAAAGCATCAACAGGTGTTGACATTTCCCCACAGCAATAATAACTTTATGAACTACTTTACTTATAAGATCGATACTATTACAGATAAAATATTGTAACCATGCAGCCGTCAGCTACAGTATCGCATCAGACAGTGCACTATAGACCCCCTGAGGAACAGTTACACTCATTCTCTGCTATAGGAGAGGAAGAATTGTATAAACTTGTTAAATCATCTAAACCAACAACATGTATGTTAGAACCTATTCCATATAAGCTCTTAAAGAGGTGCTTCCAGAAGTCATAGATCCTTTTTTGACTATTATTAATTCGTCATTGTCTTTAGGATATGTCCCTAAAACCTTCAAACTGGCTGTTATAAAACCTCTCATCAAAAAAAAAAAAAAAAAAAAAAAAAAAAAAACACCAGTAGACTAGTTAATTACTGACCGATCTCGGATCACTTAATAAACAAACTCCAGCTAGTCCAAAATGCAGCAGCTAGAGTTCTTACTAGAACCAGGGAGTATGACCATATTAGCCCGGTCCTGTCAACACTGCACTGGCTCCCTATCAAACATCATATAGATTTAAAAATCTTGCTTATTACTTATAAAGCCCTGAATGGTTTAGAACCTCAGTATTTGAACCAGCTATTTTTGCACTATAGTCCTCCACGTCTGCTTCATTCTCAAAACTCTGGCAGTTTGATAATACTGTGAATATCAAAAATCAACTGTGGGTGACAGATCTTTTTCCTACTTAGCTCTCAAACTCTGGAATAACCTACCTGACATTATTTGGGAGGCAGACACACTCTTGCAGTTTAAATCTAGATTAAAGACCCATCTTTTTAACCTGTCTTAACACATTTCTAATATTCAAATCTGTAAAAGGACTTTTAGGCTGCATTAATTAGGAAAATCCGGAACAGGGAACACTTCCCATAACACACAATGGCATCTACGCTAATATTAGTATTAGATGAGCCCCAGAGACAGATCCACAGTCAAGACCTTGTCTCCTAGACGGCCATCGGGACAAGACCACAGGAAACGGGTGATGCTTCTGACAATCTGCAGCCTGGAATTGAACTACTGGTTTCATCTGGTCAGAGGAGAACTGGCCCCCTGACTGAGCCTGGTTTCTCCCAAGGTTTTTTCTCCATTCTGTCACCGATGGAGTTTTCATTCCATGCCGCTGTTGCCTCTGGCTTGCTTAGTTGGGGACACATAATTACCAGCATTTTCGTTGACTTGATAGACTCTGAGAGTACCAGGACATGTACCTGGGGACAATTTTTCTTGCAGGAACTCCAGCACTGAAACGCCTTGGCAGTGAACTGGGTCTGCATGGTGTATCATAAACCAACCTTTGAAAACATGTCATCTGAGGGCATAATGTCTTCTAGTGCAGGAATCCCTAGCACTAACTTTTAATCTCTTTATTTAGTCTGATGGTGTGTTCACACCAAACGCGAAGTGACACATCACGCCCCTCGCTCTAGCTTCTTTTTTTTATTTAAGCAGTTTTTATTCACGAGAGTGAGGCAAAAAACATCCCAGGAGTATAACCATGGTGATGATAAATAAGATCACTGCTTTGTACCTGTTCTAGAGAGAAAAACTGTGTAAAAACATGATTGACATTTTTTTATAGAAATTGGGCTGGTTTTGTTTCGCAGACCTGGCAACCTGTCAGTATGTTGTTGGAAACTCTGAAGCAAAGTTTTTTACTAAAAGTTTGCAGAGAAGAGATATTATTAATGATTAATTTTTTAAAACCGTTTTTTGTTTTAAACTTATCAAATTCATGTAATTTTGCAGATAAGGTAAAAATATTTTAGGATGTTTATATATATATATATATATATATATATATATATATATATATATATATATATAAAATATATATTAAGAGTGGAACAATTAAAATTAACTTTGTAAAAAAAAGAAGACCCCAAAGACCATGAGTGTACACCCCAAACAAAGACTGCATAAGGGTCTAAGTGTGTATATGGAAAAAAAAGAAACAAATTGTATATCCAGTACATACACATGGTCTAGATTGTCCATACTGTGGGCACTTATTTACAGCTAGTTTATTTATTGTTTTATTTTTTTATAAATGAGTGATGTGATGCGAAGTGACGTGGCCATATGGTGTTCCATACTTGAAATGTGTGCTCTGGATTTAACCATCCAAGTGCACAAACACAGCAGTTAGTAGTGAACACACACACACACACACTGTGAACACACACCTGGAGCAGATATGTGTATAAAGGTATTTATATAAATAAAGGTGACTTGACTTGACAGAAACAAAGTTTCCTCATATGAAGAATGGGGCCCAGAGGTTGTAGTCTTGCATAACAAGAACATTCACCTGAAATGTTTTGAAATCTGAAATCTATCATTTTCCCCTTTCTCCATTCAGCTGACAGTTGTGGTAAAGTACTTTTCTCAGTTTGGCTTCTTTCCATGGACAACATCAGCATATCGTGGCATTAATGCGGACCGTGCATTTGCAGTCCCCAACATAGTTGGAATTGAGAAGAAAGATGGATATGTACTGCTAGATCTCATCCAGTTAATTGCTTTGTTCTTCCATCGCTCCATTCTTAAGGTACTACCAATGCTTCACCCTCCCAGAAATCTACATAAGATATCTAACTGCCATTGGAATATAAGTCATTAGATATAAGATATTTAACTGACTTTTTTTCCCCACACAAATTAATAATTCATTCAGCAGGAATGCATTAAATCAATAAAAAATAATTTATTTGTATTTATATTTTTAAAAAAAAATCAAAAAAATAAATAAATAGAAGTCATAATTTCAATATATAATGTAATATTTAACTCTATAATCAAGTTTATTTATCTTGGGCTTTTACACATACATAAATTAAGCCCATGCATGTGCTAAAGTTGAGTAGCTGTTTGTGAGCTCAGAGACAAGGGCTAGACTAGAGAAACCAAATGCAGTTGATTTTAACCCTCTGGGGTCTGGGGGTGTTTGGGGCCCTGGATAAGTTTTGACATGCTTGACATTTGTGTTGTTTTTTACAGTATCTTAAAAACGTATTAATGTCTAAAGTCTGTTTACACTGTATTCAGCACAAACTGTGCTACAATAATATGTAAGCAACATGAATGTACATGTTTGTGTTTTTGAAAAAATAATTTTTATGTGCGGTTAGTGAAGAAGTACAATTTTTATGCCTCTGATGTCTGAGAATGCTGCCTAGTGTGGTGGATCAGCCGGTTTTTGAACAGAGCCATTGAGATGAGATGTTGATGTGTTTTTGTTCCTTCAGTGTCATGGTTTGTGGGATAACAAGGAGGTCGAGATGCCAGACTTTTTTAAGAAACTGAAGAGAAAAACAGAGAAAAGCAAGATGGCTGGAGGATCAAGAGCACCAGAAGAAAACACAAGTCGAAAAACGTCCTTCTTTCCTTCATACACTTCTTTTCTTCAGAGACAAAGAATAGAGGACCCTGAGATACAGGGTAAGATCTCCACATGGACATACATGAGGAACTTTTTTACACATACATACTGTATAATACTTAAAACAAATAATGCATATACATATACACAAGCACACATTCACACGGGCCAGTTTGTTCTCTCTTGATCTTGTTTTGTGCTTTGTGATGCCATACATAAGTATTTACATATCTGTGCTAATATGAATATTAAATATTATATCAGCAGATTCAAACCAAAGCAGGAAAAAACATTCACAGAAGAAGCAACAGTGGAATGTGCCACTAAGCAGGAAGGATCGAATAAAACAGTACATGAATGGCCGAATGCTGGAAGCCAAAGCTGCTGTCATAGAGCAGTAAGAGACTAATAAACATGTTTTATTCACTAAAACATATATATAACATATAAACATATGTATAACATATGTATATAATTTGAAAATATATTGTTCAAAAGAGCTTTACATAAACAAAAATTATTTAAAAAGCACACAGTGACATGAATATATACATTACAACAGCTTGATTCTCACTTCCCTTTTTCTTCCATTCTGGGTCACAGAGATCTCTAGTTGTTCAATTCAATTAAATTCAAGTCTATTTGTTTATCACTTTTTACGATACAAATCATTACAAAGCAACTTTACAGAAAATTACGTTTCTACAATATTTAGTAGTAGCTAATATTTATAAGTGGTGACTGTCAGTTTATGTGCATATGACAGGATTTTTCAGAAAAATTCAGAAAAATAATACAAGACGTAGTCAACCAGACAATTATTAACATTATTAACAGCAATTATTATATGATGTAGTCACACTTGTAGCAATATTTGTTAGTTCTGTTGTTGATTCAGGGTTAGCATCATCTGGGCTCCTCTGAGGGTCAGCATCATCTCTTCTCAGGTGTTCTGGATCAAGACTGGAGCTTGTGTAAATCCTAGTTGGCAAAACAGAGAAACAGATAGAGACCTCATTAGCATAGCTGCTGTTCCAACAAAGTACAATTAATTAGTTTAACCCAAGCTAAAGAATAAGAATGAGCATTTGATCAGGTACAACTGCACCTTTGGTCCACCTTTGGCTACAACAGCCATGGCCACCCTAGTCTCAGTGCCCCCAAGCTGGTGGTCCCAGTACTTCCTTGTGGTGGTGCTCTCAAGTCCAGTGCTCCCTTCTCCCAAAGCGACGGTGCTCTCTACAGCTCGTCCCATGGTGGAAGCATCATCCACTAGAGCTCCTCCCATGGCAGTGGGTTACACAGGCCATCATTGAACTCTCTTTGCTGCCTGTTGGCTCCATCATGGCCACGGAAACGATCCCTTAACTTTCGGTACTCTTTGTCAGCTATGTCAGACGTTTCCTACAACAAAGAAATGGTGTAACATATTCTTGACATAATATCCAGTTCCAATGGCCTTGAGAGCTCTTTCGCTGCAAAATACACATAGCAGTGAATGATTGTTTTCCTCTGGAATGATTTTTAGCCTCTAGAATTGATTGTTAGTCTATGACCTATTATATGTCTATTTCACTATATTTGCATAGAATCCTGGCATATTAAAGGAAACAATAATAATGCTTCTGATTGTGTAAAACTTTTTTTTTTTTTTTAGTGCTCTACACATATACTTACCCATAAGGCAATTCTTCTATGACATCATCCACCCTGAGTACAGCCCTGTGTGCGATGTGTATGCGCTGATGTTCCTGGTAGATGTTCTGAACTTCATCATTATTATATTTGGATACTGGGCCTTTGGAGTAAGTGCTTCCTCACATACTATCCCTTTTTCACACTTAAATTTTATTTTAATTGAAGTAATTCAGTTTTAAAGAACTGCAGAAAAGTACTTTTCTATTGGGTCTTAATTCCATCTATTTTCCAAAATATAGTGTATTCTGGATGAAAATAAGAAATAAAAAAAACAGAGAGTGGATTGCATCAATATGAATCTAAATCCTAGATTAAATCAAAGTTTCTTCTTCATCAAAATCAGCCCTAGGTATCCATTCAGGGCCAGATTTTTAGAATACTGCTTTGTGCAAATAAATAATATTGTGTATGTACAGTCACAATGAGAAATAAAGCCCTTGCTTTTTTTGACAGTGCTGGTCATCAATGGCACAGCATCATGCTAACTTAAATAAATGTTTTTAAACCACCATCTGCTTTTTACTACATCTTCAAATGATTTATAAACATATAACTTATGTTTATTAATATAATCATCTCTATATTTGATGGCACTAAACATAACCTACTCCTTGCCTTTGAATGCAATAAGATAATGTTTAGTTCCACCCATCAAATCCTCTAGTAAACCGCCAATTTAAGATTATGTAGTCAGTTTTACTTAAGTTTTCCTCAATATTTGAGCATATTGCATTTCATTGTGGAGCTTTGACCAGCACAAGTTTTGACTTGCTCAATTGTTTTATCTGTTTATTTATTTTTTGTGTCAATTAATAAGTGTATTGAATTATTGATACAGAAGCACAGCGCAGCTGCTGATATAACAGAGTCACTGTCAGAAGACCAGGTTCCTGAAGCTTTTCTCGTCATGCTCCTCATCCAGTTCAGTACTATGATTGTGGACCGAGCACTATATCTCCGTAAAACTCTTCTTGGGAAGTGTGTTTTCCAGGTAGTGCTTGTGTTTGGGATCCACTTCTGGATGTTCTTCATACTGCCTGGTGTCACAGAGAGGTGAGGAATAAATGCAGAACTATACTGTAAAAAAAATTTATGACCAATAATCTATGACAACATTTGTTTTTACATTACTTTAACTCATCAAAATAAGCTAAGCAATTTTGTTAAATTATACGTTTTACAAGGTTAAATTTTTTAAGCCAGTTTAATGTAATTAACGTTGAAATGATTTAAAGAACTAAGTTGATTGTACTTAAAAATGTAAGGCAGCAGCTCATTTTTACAGTGCACAGTGAAAAAAAAAATACTTCTTAGATAGATAGATCGATAGAGATAGATAGATAGATATACCTTTTATGAAAAAATGCATACATTTGATATGCATGGTAACAATACAAATATTTTGCCGATGGGAATGAATGTGAATAATTATTCTCTGAAAACTTTTCTTAAAAAAAAAATATTTTATATAATTTCGGCAAATGCATTTTGTTTACAGATATTAAGATATATGCTAAAACAACACAGATACTGAATGATTTTAGCAATGTAATGTGGTGGCACAAAAGGTATTTACATTCCATCAAATCAAATCAAAATCAAATCACCTTTATTCATATTAGCGCTTTAAACAAAATGCATTGCGTCAAAGCAACTGAACAACATTCATTAGGAAAACAGTGTCTCAATAATGCAAAATGACAGTTAAAGGCAGTTTTATTGTCATTTCCTTATCCCATATTCCATATTAGGGGTGTGCAGTTAATATCTTGGTCAAAGGCTTGTGCATTCGGTGCTCGAGGGCTCTGAATTCACTCATTGTGAGTGTATCCAATGAGAAAGCTCCGTTCGCATTTACCCCTCTTCTCGAGAGATGAATGATGAGCGTCTCGCGGTTCAGGTCCTGCTGCTGCCAAGGCACATCAAAGACTTGGACTGAGGGTTTAGTGGGTTTCAGATGCTCTTTTAAGGAGTTTTCGATCCTGATCCTAACTGAGGATAGCTATGAGCTAGCTCAGTGACTGCTACCCTTCATAGGATCTTTAAGTAGCAGTCTCCTTGAGGCCTTGCCTAGACAGAGTTATCTCCCATGCTGGGTTTGTAAGAAGATAGCCCACTCTCTGTGGGCTGGGCAACTTTGTAGGAAGGCCTTAACTGGCTATCCTGGCTAGCTGTGAATTGTTCTTTCTAAAATGGTCTATGAGCCCTCATAAGACCCTTATGATTAAGGATTGCTGTGTTCAAGCTCAGCAGCTACTTTCCTTTGTTTAAGTAGCGATCTCTTTGAGCTTCCCCACAGGCTTTACAGTTTAGCCCTTTTCAGTGGTCTTGTGTATCCAATGCTGCGTTTCCACCACAGGAACTTTACCCAGGAACTAGGGACTTTGGCCTGGTACTCGGTGTGTTTCCACCGCAGGAACCAGGAACTAAATAACGTTCCGGGTAAAAAAATGCCCCTCAGAAAGTCCCTGCTGGGGATAAACCACCATTTATTCGGATAATTTTCAAAATATTACTGTTATTGTGTCATGAAATGTAATTTTAAAAGTATTTCAGGCGAGAATGTAGTTGTTTAAAACTCAAATCTGTGGTTTATTTATTAATGCGTGCAGACCTACGTCACCAGTCTATTTTCCTTATCTTCCCAGTTCTTTACACCGTGCTGGAAACGCAGAAAGCAACAGGTCTGGGGGGAAAAAAGTTCCTGGTACAAATGTTCCGGATAATTTCGGTGGAAATGCGGCACAAGCTAGTATTGTTCACATAGCTGAGGATAGCTGTGTTCTTAACTTGGGTGTGATGTTCCCCTTTATCTGAATTGGGTTCCCTTATTCTGCCTGTTATGTAAGTGGCCTAAGGAGTCAGTGGCTTGGCCTCTTTATGAGGAAAGTCTTGGTGTTTGTCTGTCACTTCCTTGGTCATTCATTTTGGCATGGCATAGTTGGCATTTCATTCCCCATTGTGTCAGCTAAAGGACTCAGTGTGGAATTCCCTAGGAATTCCCTTCAGCCTACCTGTTTATGTCTCCTTCAGACTACTAAGTTAGTGACGTATTCAGCAGGAACAATAGGATTGGCGTTGTTTCACACCTGCTTCAGACACCGGTCATGGTGACAGCATTCCCCATTGTGGCCACTAGAGGATGGAGCATCTCGTTCCCTCTCAGGGAACTATTTTTTTTTCATATTAGTCAATATTGATAATAATCAAGATTATTTGGAGACTGGGATGGATGTAACACTGGTCAGTTTTTCCAATTTCTCTAATGAAACACACACGGATCAAAATTTCTTTATTGGTAATACTATACTTGTGGGGGCATTAGGTCCTCATAGCATAGAGAATAACAGGTACACACAGCAATAATTTCAGTCATAGAGTTAAGACCCTCATATCTCATAATGGTAACACTTAGTAGAAAAAAAAATATGTTTTCTCAATGCACATGTAACCATATAAATTCAATATTAAGCAACTTCTAATGCAGTTTCACACTAGACTCTTGTTTGAATCAATATGTAAAATTAAGCTACGCACGACAGAGGCATGTTAACAACTGTGTTACAATACCTTCCTTTTTTATTACACTTTGCATTCATTAATGAAATAAGAATACTAACTGCTGCAGTTTTGCAAGTGGATTTTTTTGTCCAGTCTTAATTGATACAAGACATGTTGGCTTTTGTACCCGATGCTGATCTCTGTGTGGGACTGATGCATGACTTTCTATTTACATACGAATTATTAAAATTATTTTTCTGAATGCAGCAAAGGACTGTTTTATAAAGTAGGACAACAGTTTTTAAAGTACTCCTGAGACCATGTGGCTATATTTCACACAATAGCTAATTCCATTAACAATAAGGTCAAGGTCAGTTTATTTATATAGAACATTTAAACATATTAATTATACACATGTAATAAAATCTTAAAATGGATCCTATGTTGCAGTGGTAACCAATGAAGAGATGCTAGGACAGGAGAAATGCTTCCTCTCCTCTTAGTACCAGTCAGCAACCTCGCGGCTGCGTTTTGGACCAACTGCAAGCGATTCAGCAATGAATGCTTGAGACCCATATAAAGTGCACTGCAGTAGTCAAGTCTAGAAGTGATGAAGGCATGGGTGACTATCTCTAAATCCTTAAACGATAGCATAGATTTCAATTTGGCTATTTGCCTCAGTTGAGAAAAGCTACTCTTCACCACTCTTATCTGTTTTTCAAAATTAAGATCAGAAAAATAAAAAACCTAATGTTTTAGCAAAAGGATGAATGTTTGATGACATCTGATCTAGATTGATATTGATATCCAAGACAGCATCTGGGGGTCCAACGACAACAGACAGTTTTGCATTCTACATTTAGCTGTAGAAAGTTTGCATGAACTCTGTTTTTGTCCGGTTCAAGAAAGTTAGGGTAGGTCTAAATCCATCCAGAAAACATGAAAAAAAGCTTTGAAAAAAACAGCATTTGGTCTACTTGTGATCTGATCAACCAATACATTCTTCTTAATTCTAGGTGTAAATAGGGCATTACTAGGGTTCTGTGTAGATGCAAACACGTCCCGGGGATTGATTCTGGGATCAACTGGGATAGTAACATTGACAGGTTCAGTCCCTGTACAAGCTCTGTGTGAACAAAAGACAGAACCAATGCCATAAAGGGTGTGTCATAGTGATTACGCACATTAACGTGCAACTCTTTTACCGGGTGTTTTGAAGGCAGATCAATGTTTACAGCGAAAAAATATGTGCAAACTGTAAAGAAGCAGAGATCAGTAAGCTCCTCATTATCCGCGCTAAAGCTGAGATCATTCACCAGAAAGTTAACATGCATAGCGTTTTTGACTCATACATTACATGTCACATCCTGATGTCATGTCTCATTACGGGACATTTACGAGTTGTGTGTGAACTCACGCACATATTCCCAGGAAATCACTGGCAGTGTGAATGAACCAAAACCTAATGATCCGGGAACAATTGCTGGGACACATTACCCGTGTATTATCCGGAATCTCAGTGTGAAAGGGGCTTTTGTGTATCCAATGGTTTGAATGATTGGGGCAGCTCTGTACGCTTATATCTCATTCCCAAGTCTCTCCAGGTTACATAATCACACAGGGACATTTTTAAGGTGTAACCCATCACTTAAGAATTGGGCTTGTTGATCATTGTAGTTGTGTGCTATAATGGAATTAATAATTGTAAAGCCTACAATATGGCTTACCAATAGCAATACAATATGGATTATATACCATTATGAGATTTCTGATATAAAGTTTACTGCAATGTTTCTTATTTCAGGAGATTCAACAGGAATCGAGTTGCTCAACTTTGGTACTTTGTAAAGTGCATTTATTTTGGACTCTCAGCTTACCAGATAAAATGTGGCTACCCAAACCGTGTTCTTGGAAATTTCCTTACCAAGAACCACAACTACTTCAACCTCTTTCTCTTTCAGGGGTAAGCAAATTACTCACTCCACAAAGAACGATTTGGTTATTGTTTCTCTACATTCAATAAAATGTAAAATTGTCTCTTAGCATGCTACAAAGACTCTAAAGGGATAGCTTAATTAAAGGTATACTTTTCTATGCATGCTCTCTGAACTACACCTTAGGAGGTTGCACCCCACTACACTAACTGGCAGTATGCCTTCACTGGCCTTTTAAATATTTTCATAATATATTTGCTGTAGGGCCTTAATGTACTCCACAACCAGTGTTGATTTCCCGGCAGCCACATCACATTGGTGTAAATTACTAATTTATTGTTATTGGATGCTCAAAAAAAAAAAAAGAAAAAGTAAAAGAAAAATTTGCTGTGGCAAGTGATTTATTTCTTGGAATTGCAGCTTCTGACATGATTGCCAGAGGACGGATGAAATAATTGTTTTCATGGATGAAATAATGCGCATAGACTAAATGGCGCCACAAATTAGCCATCTTTAATTTAGCACAACTTTTCGTTATATTGCTGTAATAATTTGACCAAACTCCCCACCACAAACATTCAAGTCAAGACAAGTCACCTTTATTTGTATAGCACTTAAAACAATACTGGCTGTGTCTAAGCAGCTTTTTGTCAATAATGCAAGACATTATCAGAGTCATATTTCCAGATAAAGACAGATCATTGATGATTCAGTGATGTCATCATCCAGTTCAGCTCTCTTCCAATAGTGTTGTGCAATCAATAAAGCACCCTCAAATAAGCAAGACAAAGGTGACAGCTGCAAGGAACCAAAACTCTATCAGTGACAGAATGGAGAAAAAAACTTTGGGAGAAATCAGGCTCAGTCAGCTCAGCCAGTTGTCCTCTGGCCAGATGTCTTTAATTCCTTTTAAATAGACTCCTAAGCCTTTGCTGCCTAATGATTTGCCAGTTGATGTACTTTTAATCATACATTTACATTACATTTTACATTTAATCATTTAGCAGACTCTTTTATCCAAAGCGACTTACAAATGAGAACAATAGAATCAGTCAGGTCAACAAGAGAACAACAACAGTATACAAGTGCCATGACAAGTCTCAGTTAGTCTAGTATAGAACGCATTGGCAGGTTTTTTTTTTTTTTTTTAGAAAATGAAAAGACAAGTAAAGGAAAAGTGCTAGTGTTAGTTGGTTAAGTGCAGGCGAAAAAGATGAGTCTTTAGATGTTTCTTGAAAATGAGTAAAGACTCAGCTGTACGAATTGTGATTGGGAGGTCATTCCACCAGCTGGGCACAGTCCAGGAAAAGGTCCGTGAGAGTGATTTTGAACTTCTTTGGGATGGTACCACAAGGCGTCGTTCACTTGCAGAGTGCAAACTTCTGGAGGGCACATAAGATTTAACCAGTGAGTTTAGGTAAGTTGGTGCCGTGCCATTGGTCGTCTTGTAGGCTAGCATCAGTACCTTGAATTTGATGCGAGCAGCTACTGGTAGCCAGTGTAACCTGATGAGGAGAGGACTAATGTGAGCTTTTTTTGGCTCATTGAAGACAACACTCGCTGCTGCATTCTGGATCAATTGCAGAGGCTTGACAGTACATGCAGGAAGGCCTGCCAGGAGAGCGATACAATAGTCCAGTCTGGAGAGTACAAGAGCTTGAACAAGAAGTTGGGTTGCTTGCTCTGACAGGAAGGGTCTAATCTTCCTAATGTTGTATAAGGCAAACCTGCAGGACCGGGTAGTTGTAGCAATGTGGTCTGTGAAGCTTAACTGATGATCCATCACAACTCCTAGGTTTCTAGCTGTCCTCGAAGGAGTAATGGTTGATGAGCCCAGCTGTATAGAGAAGTTGTGATGAAGCAATGGGTTAGCTGGAATCACCAGGAGTTCTGTCTTCGTAAGGTTAAGCTGAAGGTGTTGGTCATTCATCCAGCTAGAGATGTCACTCAGACAGGCTGAAATGCGAGCAGCTACCGTCGGGTCATCTGGTTGGAATGAGAAGTAGAGTTGGGTGTCATCAGCGTAGCAGTGATAAGAAAAGCCATGCTTCTGAATGACAGATCCTAATGATGTCATGTAGATGGAGAAGAGAAGTGGTCCAAGTACTGAGCCTTGAGGAACCCCAGTAGCAAGGTGGTGTGAAACATCACCCCTCCAAGACACACTGAAGGATCTGTCAGAGAGGTAGGACTTAACCCAAAGGAGTGCTGTTCCAGAGATGCCCATCTTTCTGATGGTGGACAGGAGAATCTGGTGATTAACAGTGTCAAAAGCAGCAGAAAGGTCCAGTAAGATGAGTACTGAGGATTTAGAAGCTGCTCTTGCTAGTCGCAGGGCTTCAGTAACCGAGAGCAGAGCAGTCTCAGTTGAGTGGCCACTTTTGAAGCCAGATTGGTTGCTGTCCAGGAGGTTGTTCTGTACAAGGAACATAGAAAACTGGTTGAACACAGCACGCTCAAGTGTCTTTGCAATGAATGGAAGAAGGGATACCGTTCTGTAGTTTTCAAGAAGCGCTGGATTTAGAGATGGTTTCTTGAGCAGTGGGCTTACCCGAGCCTGTTTGAATGCTGAGGGAAATGTTCCAGAGTGAAGAGAGGAGTTGATAACGTGAGTAAGCGAAGGTATGACTGAAGAAGAGATCGCTTGAAGGAGGTGAGTGGGGATCGGATCAAGTGGACAAGTAGTAGGATGATTGGACAGGAGAAGTTTGGAGATGTTCATCTCTGAGAGTGGGGAGAAGGAGGAGAAAGAGTGTGCGTCGGTCATTGTGAAGTTGTCCTCTGTCTGCGGTGTGGAGAATTGGTCACTGATGGATCTTGTCTTATTTGTGAAGAAAACTGCAAAGTCGTCCACTGTAAGAGTCGATGGAGGAGGAGGTGGCGGCGGATAAAGAAGAGAAGAGAAAGTCTTGAAGAGTGTCCGAGCGTCACAACAGCTTTTAATTTTGTTGTGGTAGTAGGATGTTTTAGCCGTGAAGACATTTGCAGAGAAGGCTTTTACTGTTTTTTACTGTTAAAATCACAATCATTTTCAATCATACAATTAAAAGACTAGCAATCATCAGTGTAAAGACAATTTTATTATTTGCATGAAAACACTTAAGTTGGCAGGTAACACTTTATAATAACTTTCATTAATAAATCCTTAACATACAGTATATAATGTGTTACAGAGTATTAGTTTATATTTATTCAAATAATTAGAAAAAGTGAGATAATATGCTTGTTTGTTTACTAATAAACTTATTAAACATTATCTGTTTAACAAATCATTATTTAATGTAAATTAAAATGCTTACAAACATCATTAAAATTTCAGTTAATATGATCGTTCACTTTTTAAAATTCTTCAAATTATTTAACAGATGATATACAATGATTAAATGCTTATTTGTTAATGGACAACACTTTTGCTGCTATTGAGGAATGTTATGGGTAGGCTTAACAATTGGGGTCAGAAGTGTACAGGGGTCGATTTGATTACTATAAGGGAACAAGCTTCATTCTGTTTATATTAAATTGTTTTGAAAAATAAGTATTTTCTTGGAAAATATATAATTTTTCTCCTGTTGATGTATGAATCAAAGAATACCCTGTTACAGTACACTGTAAAAAATGATTGTGATTTTAACAGTAAAAGACACTAAAAATGCTACAGTAAAAACCTGTTAATTGGTTATAAGTAAGTTTCCATACTATATACGGTGAATAACTGTGATTACATATAATGTAATTTTAAAGTAAAATACTGTTAAAATCACGGTTTTTGGAGGTGAAAAGAAATATTAATTGTATAATTTACAGTGAAAAAACGTAAAATTGACACTCCCAGAATTCCCTGCATGACACTTCATATAAATTTTTTTCGTTGAAATAACATGTTTCTTATTAGTTTTTTTTTCTTCTCAGTTGTGTACATTAGGGTTTTATCTTACATCTTAAGTTTTTAAATTAATGTGTATTGCATTATTTCAATATCATATGTATTACCATGATGGTGTTTAGTGTTTCTGTGCATAATACTGTACAGTTTTTGGTGGTTATTAGTATTACAATGGTTCAAAACAGATATTAGTACTTTAATATGCCGGTTTATTAACATTACATCAGTTAATTAAATACGTTTTTTTATTGTAAATTTAAGTTAAGTCTGTAAAACCTAAAATGCTTCTACCATATTTTCAACTGTGAAGTTCTGGCAACCACAGCTGCCAGTATTTCACCATAAATGTCACAGAATTTTTTTTTTTTTTTTTTTTTTTTTTTACAGTGTAGCATACTTATATAAGAACCTCAAAATGCCATACAGTCTTCTATATGAAAAAAGAAAAGAAAGACAGACTACAGTCAAGCCGGCATTACATTTTATCAAAATTGTGAATAATTACATATTCATTAGTCGGTCAGAAAGTATGGGAATCCCAAAAATTATAATGTGTGAATAATTGTTGCAGCTTGGCAGTATAATGCATTGCTGTTTGCTTGTGTAGTTGTCATCTTAGGCCGATGTCTGTGTGTCTTACAAACCTGGACTTGTCACAGCACTTACATTTTGTTGTTCTTTTGTTGGTTTGATTGTTTCTATTTTCCTCATTATTTAGTCGATTTGGATAAAAGTGTCTGCTAAATGATTAAATGTAAAGTAAATGAAATGGGCCTTTTTTTTTTTTTTTTTTTTTTGGACAGGTTCAGGTTAGTTCCGTTCCTGACTGAGTTAAGGGCAGTGATGGACTGGGTGTGGACAGACACAACTCTAAGCCTGTCCAGCTGGATCTGTGTGGAGGACATCTATGCCAACATATTTATTCTCAAATGCTGGAGAGAAGCAGAAAAGGTGAAAATTTGCCATCAAAATTAATTTTATTATCTTTCCAAACTGATACATAAAGGTTACATCATATGTTTTTATAAAGTCATGCTCTAGTACTCTCTGCAGTACCGTACTTCCAACACTGCATATCTTAGATGTCTCACACATTTATCTTTTTTTCTTAATTCAATAAAGAAGTCAACCTGTGATTTTTAGTTCCTCTATTAGTCACACATCTTTTCATCATATAAGTTCACAGGCCAGAGTTCACCAAATGTGTATTCATTTGGAAACAAATCACCACTGTGTGATACATTCATGTTTTTACATTGTACTTCTATTTAAAAAAGATACTTGCATGTAATTACATCTGTAATTTATGTCTGTAATTACATTTATAATTACACTGCTGACCCATCCCTTACACCTTAAACCCTAAACCTACCCTTATCACTGAACCTGTCCCTAACCTTACCCGAATCCCACCTCAATACCAGCAGAAGTGTTTTGCAATACAATATGAACACAATAAGTGCATTGTAGTTAAGGCCACTTAATTAGTGAAATAAAGGAGAGGAGACAGTATGTAATAGTCTTAGATTATAGTATTAAATGCCACCAATTGTCACTTCAACAAGCAAATCCACAAAGTAATTGTCTAAATCAAATTCCATCTAAAATGAAGAAATCTCATAAGTAAAAATAAGACTTTTTAAAACTTTACATGAATTAAATATTACAAATAAATAAATAAAATAAAATGATCATGTAATACTTTTGAAAACGTTTTATTGTTCCACAGGTACACAAAAAAAATGGAAATTGCAGCAATACTTTTGTATCGTTTAGGGGTGGGGTATTTTTTTATATATAATATTTTTTAAGTATTTGTTTATAATAGGAAATACTCTACATGTCATCTCAGAAATAATTCAATTTGAATTTCAGTGACATTTACATTATATTTCACAGTGGTGTACTCCCTTTTGTTATATTTTATTATAAATATCCCTCTCCTTTTTGTTTGTGATATTTTAAATACTATAACATAATAGAATGTTTTCTTGCCATAGAAATATCCTCACCGACGTGGACAGAGGAAGAAGAAGGTGGTAAAATACACAATGGGCGGCTTCATTATTTTTGCTCTCATCTGCATCGTCTGGTTCCCTCTTCTCTTTATGTCTTTGGTTAAATCTGTAGCAGGAGTAACCAATCAACCTCTAGATGTGTCCATCCAGCTGAGCATACTTGGATATGAGGTGTGTGATTCAACACTAAAGAGTAACATTGTAATCTCTACTATAAGTCAAGTCCACAGTATTTTTATTTGTGTGATGCAGAGTTAGAGAAGTTTGGATCCATTTGCAGTATATTTATTTAGAGAATGATCAGACAGGCAGTAATCAGATTACAGAGTCAAGTATGTCAAAGGATATCCAGAATCAGAAACAATACCAAGTAGAGGTCGGGGCAGGAGGCAGAGAATCACAGGCGGTATAAACAGTCCAAGATAAGACATGGCAAGAACAAACACAAGGAAAACGCTCTGAAATGTCAGACTGGGCTAAACAAGACTTCGCAATAACTGAGAGTCCAAACACATTATATATAGGGGAGTGGTAATGAGGAACACCTGGCGGTGATTAGCCCTAGGCACGGCATTATGGGTAATGGAGTTCAGACCCCAAATGCAATAGTCTTGAGTGGAGTGCCCTCTACTGGAGTTCATGGGCACTCCAGCTGACGATATTGACAAGTTACAGAAAACAGATTTGAATTACAAAAATGCGATAGTGTATTATGTGTATGCCAAGTTACAGAACTGGGTCTTTAATCTAGATGTAAACTGACAGAGTTTGGCTGCATCCAGAACAACACTAGGTTGATTATTCATATCTTGCCATATCTTATGCATTTAGCAGTGGACATGAAAGACTGTCATGTGATATGAGCTCGCATAAATATTTAGGAGCTAAACCATTCAGTTTATAAGGAATTAGCAAGATTAAAATCTACAAAATTTTATCGTTTCTGCATTTGACATTGGGAGCATAGGTTGTAGTCTAGAGATATATTTAAGATGAAAAAATTCAGTTTTACAAATGCTAGAAACATGGCTTTCAAAAGAACAAATTGCCACTTGTATTACTATCTATTATGATACTATAATATGAAATTATAATGAAAAGTGTTGATTATAGCATTGTATGAGGAACTCCTCCCATTGCATCAAAGATTGCAGCACTATACATCGACCAAACACACTCACGTCTAATAATCACTCAATGCAGTGATCTCCTCTTGCAATGGGTAAATCTCACAAACTCTTTCATCATATCTAACATTGTGAAAATACAGTGTAAATAAGATATGCGCTGAGCAATGTAATATAATAACAACATAGATAACTTTTTTATGCTATTAACAGGAATAGTGTGAAGTTAATTGTTTAGTTTCTTGCTGATGCACTAAAGCATAAACAGCAGTAAATCACTTTGAGGCGAAGAACATCTGTACACGATGTATTCTTTACATATTACACTGATTACAGGTCATGATAATTACCGATTTATATATTATGTTTCTCAATGTTAGTGTCTAAGGTTTAAAATGTTTTTTGCACCAAAAAGTTATTTTCTTTACCTAACAAAAGTTTTACTCTTGTGATTGATGGACATATTGTATATGAGTTTCGAATGCCCCAGTGTTGCCAGCTATTCTTAAGTAGCTCAAATCTGATTGAAAAGTTTCTAAATGTCCCTAGATGATGCCATACGCTAATTAGTATATTCGTGATGTCTGCCTAATGTCAGCCGTTTTCACGTTTGCTTCTCTCCTACTCTCTGTGCACACATGCTCTATTTCAGTGTTCCAAATATGTCCAAATAAAGCTGTTCTAATTTATATATTTATCTGTTTCTGTTGTCAGACAATGGAACAAATATGAAATAGTGACTGCAACAGCAGTGCTGGGAAGTCATGAAAAGTCACTAGATTTGACCCTAGTACTTTTTTTGTACCTGGTAAAAAACAAACAAAAGTCGTTTGAAAAGTCAATAAATTGGCAACATTGGAACACACCTATATATATATATATATATATATATATATATATACAACCCGAATTCCGGAAAAGTTGGGACGTTTTTTAAATTTTAATAAAATGAAAACTAAAAGACTTTCAAATCACATGAGCCAATATTTTATTCAAAATAGAACATAGATAACATAGCAAATGTTTAAACTGAGAAAGTTTACAATTTTATGCACAAAATGAGCTCATTTCAATTTTGATTTCTGCTACAGGTCTCAAAATAGTTGGGACGGGGCATGTTTACCATGGTGTAGCATCTCCTTTTCTTTTCAAAACAGTTTGAAGACGTCTGGGCATTGAGGCTATGAGTTGCTGGAGTTTTGCTGTTGGAATTTGGTCCCATTCTTGCCTTATATAGATTTCCAGCTGCTGAAGAGTTCGTGGTTGTCTTTGACATATTTTTCGTTTAATGATGCACCAAATGTTCTCTATAGGTGAAAGATCTGGACTGCAGGCAGGCCAGGTTAGCACCCGGACTCTTCTACGACGAAGCCATGCTGTTGTTATAGCTGCAGTATGTGGTTTTGCATTGTCCTGCTGAAATAAACAAGGCCTTCCCTGAAATAGACGTTGTTTGGAGGGAAGCATCTGTTGCTCTAAAACCTTTATATACCTTTCAGCATTCACAGAGCCTTCCAAAACATGCAAGCTGCCCATACCGTATGCACTTATGCACCCCCATACCATCAGAGATGCTGGCTTTTGAACTGAACGCTGATAACATGCTGGAAGGTCTCCCTCCTCTTTAGCCCGGAGGACACGGCGTCCGTGATTTCCAACAAGAATGTCAAATTTGGACTCGTCTGACCATAAAACACTATTCCACTTTGAAATAGTCCATTTTAAATGAGCCTTGGCCCACAGGACACGACGGCGCTTCTGGACCATGTTCACATATGGCTTCCTTTTTGCATGATAGAGCTTTAGTTGGCATCTGGTGATGGCACGGCGGATTGTGTTTACCGACAGTGGTTTCTGAAAGTATTCCTGGGCCCATTTAGTAATGTCATTGACACAATCATGCCGATGAGTGATGCAGTGTCGTCTGAGAGCCCGAAGACCACGGGCATCCAATAAAGGTCTCCGGCCTTGTCCCTTACGCACAGAGATTTCTCCAGTTTCTCTGAATCTTTTGATGTCGTTATGCACTGTAGATGATGAGATTTGCAAAGCCTTTGCAATTTGACGTTGAGGAACATTGTTTTTAAAGTTTTCCACAATTTTTTTACGCAGTCTTTCACAGATTGGAGAGCCTCTGCCCATCTTTACTTCTGAGAGACTCTGCTTCTCTAAGACAAAGCTTTTATAGCTAATCATGTTACAGACCTGATATCAATTAACTTAATTAATCACTAGATGTTCTCCCAGCTGAATCTTTTCAAAACTGCTTGCTGTTTTAGCCATTTGTTGCCCCCGTGCCAACTTTTTTGAGACCTGTAGCAGGCATTAAATTTTAAATGAGCTAATTAAGTGGATAAAAGTGTAAAATTTCTCAGTTTAAACATTTGCTACGTTATCTATGTTCTATTGTGAATAAAATATTGGCTCATGTGATTTGAAATTCCTTTAGTTTTCATTTTATTAAAATTTAAAAAACGTCCCAACTTTTCCGGAATTCGGGTTGTATATATATATATATATATATATATATATATATATATATATATATATATATATATATACACACACAGTGGGGCCTGAAAGTTTGGGCACCCCTAGCAAAATCTGTGAAAATGTGAATAATTAAAAAAAAAAAATAAGAGAAATCATACTAAATGCATGTTATTTTTTATTTAGTACTGTCCTGTCATTAAGAGCTCGTGGGTGAAAACTTTTGGAATTTGAAGATCAAGGTAAATTGTACTTAATGTGTGTTCTGGGAAACATACAAGTATCTTCTGTTGCTTACGAAGGGCAGAACTAAATGGAAAAAAAATTATATTTCAACAAAATAAGAAAAATTTGGCCATCTTCATCATGTTCAAAAGTTTTCACCCCCAAGCTCTTAATGCATCTTGTTTCCTTCTGGAGCATCAATGAATGTTTGGACCTTTTTTAATAGTTGTGTTTGAGTGCCTCAATTGTCCTCAGTGTGAAAAGATGTATCTCAAAATCATACAATCACTGCTGGAAAGGGTTCAAATATGCAAAGATGCTGGAAAACTGAAGAATCTGCAGGACCTTAAAGATTTTTTCTGAAGAACAGTTCTCGGTTTAACTATTCAGAACGAATAAGGGACTCATGCACAACCATCACAAAACAGAAAGACAGTCGTGGGTCATCCAGGTAACCACACACAGTATTAAGAACCAAGGGTTCACAAACTTTTTAATAGGGTAATTGTAATAATTTCAGCATTTTTTTTTTTTCTTATGGACTAAATGTAAACGTCTTTTATGTACAATATCTTACTCAGGACAGAACTAAATAAAAAATAACATGCATTTAGTATGATCTCTCTTATTTTGTGAAAATTATTCACATTTTCACAGATTCTGCATATAAATATTTATGCGTATATTGGCCCTTCAGGAGCAACTGGTCTAATAAAGCGGTTCCCAAACCCGATACCACCAACATTAAACATTTTGGATGTATCTCACACATACTAATGTGCCAAAGAATTAAATTAGGTGTGTTTTCTAAGGGAGACATACAAAATATGCAGAGGACCAAGACTGGGTACCACTGGTCTAGTACAAGAGAATTAATCATGTTTTCTTTTTACATGTGTTTACAGCCATTGTTTAGCATGAGTGCTCAAGAACACAATCTGATCCCATACTCTCAGTCAGCCTTCCAGAAGATGAGTAATCGCTTTGCCACGTACCCGGTACACATTACATTTGTCCCAAAACATGAGCAATTACAATCTATAGTTCCCTTTCACTTCATTCAACACATTTTACTTTGAACACAGGCAAAAATGCAAGTTCACCTTTAGATTGCTGTTTTTGTGACTGAAACTTATATTAATCTTAATTTTTGTCATGACTGTTTTAAATTGTAAAACAATAACACTTTGAGCCTTGAGTTTAAACAGCTAGACTGTCAATCCTTCTGTTGTCAGTCTGATCAAACTGTCCTCCATGTGCCTAAATTAGTCAGCGATGCAGTTTCTTGTCAACTACATGGCAGAGGACATAGTGACTGCAAAGATCAAAAGTGACGCCAGTCGACTGTGGAATGTCAGTCCTGCCAGCCGAGATGCCATGATCTATGAACTCAGCAACTCAACACACTTCTACATCACACTGCGCTGGACTTTACTACGGTATATTCTCACAATCACAACAACTGCACAAATTTTTAAGAATAAATTCTTCATGGTGTCTATGCATGGATGTAATTTAATAACTAAAATCTTTAAAGTAAAAAAGCATGTGGCATTGCAATATTTGTAAAAAAAAAAAGGCATTAACAGTGCTTGTGTAAACGGGGCTGACGAGTCGTGAGACGTGCTGATCCATGTGCGAGCTTTTATTACATAGACACGTGGTCATAACAGGCATGGGTCAAACACTGGCAAACAGGTATATAGAGGACAAGACAAAGAATATTCCTAGGGCAAGCGCGGGTCTTCGATCAGCGAACAATATCCAGAGGGCTAAGCAAGAGGGGTAATCCAGTATCCAAAACCAAAGGGTCAAAACACGGCCAGGCAAGAAAAAGACTAAACTATGAAAACTAGAAACAGAGACAAGACTATGAACATGGAAAGGCTAACATACCGCAGCTATCGTAAGGGGAGGGATATATGCAGAACAATACTCTGCAGTATGTGAAAAGAAGTCCAATGCTTATAAAGTTTGTCTGATGATTGTGTGGTGTGTGTGTGTGTGTGTGTGTGTGTGTGTGTGTGTGTGTGTGTGTGTGTGTGTGTGTGTGTGTGTGTGTGTGTGGATTGTTCTCATTTGCATGGTGTGATTGTTATCAGGTGAACTTGTGATTGGTGCAATGGATCATAGGAAATGTAGTCCAGGGTGTACTGTGTAGTGTTAAAGTCTGTGTGGTGAATTAACGGCAGTTCAAAGACCGGATCATGACAGCTTGCATATTTTAATGCATTTTTGGTGGCAGAAATTCTCTGTGTACTTGTAAGCACTTTACTGCACCACAAAAGAGGTTATAGCATTTTTATTATACATAACATATATTAAATCTGAGGAAAACATGCATTGCTCTCATTATGTACATTAACAAAGTTTTGGGGAAAATTATAGTATAATTTAATGGAAAAATATGTGAATGGCATTCTAGCTGAGGCATGGCAGGATTTTGAATGGCCCCCAGAATTGCAGTTGGGCACTGCAGACAGATATTCACTGCCTGTGGGCGTACACTTGTAGAAACCAATGTGCTCAAAGTTTAAAGACGTTGCGTAGCATGGCACTTCTCATCTGGTGTGTGAGCCCCACTACATGAAGAACAAATAGATTCAAATTGGATGGATCAAACTCATTTTGACTCACCAAAAAATAATTTATATGTTACGACTGTAACCATGGTTCCCTAAGAAGGAAAATTAGTTGATGCTATGGGGAGCGCCATCATCATGATCGCTGTCAGAGTGTAGATGTGTAGCAAACATGTCAATTCATTTGGTGACAACAATGCATAATGTTCGTGGAATGCCCGTGAGTAAACAAAGGGCACCTGGAAAACATTTTGTCAACCCTTTTATCTGTAGGAGATATGCAGGCAAACCCGATACATTACAACAAAACGGGAACCATGCTTACAGTTGTAACCTAGATGTTCCCTTTTGAAGTTTCAAACTTTGATGCAGCATTTGGAGTTGACCCTATGGGGAACCAATGCCCACCCTACCATGCTAAGGGAATGTCTGCCTCATTAGAATAATAAGTAACATAGTGGCCATAGAATATGGTGTCACCAACTCTTCAGATGGTGTCAAATTATGTCAATGCACAGGGAACAATATACATCTTAAACCTAATCTGGATGGGATTCGTTTTACAAGGGTAGATGGATTAATGTAATTTTACCACAGAACATCTGTAATATCAATGGCCAATTCGGATGGGATATGGAATCTCAGTAAAACTACCAGAAGTGGGAAGGGGTAACTGAATTTACGCACTGCTGTCACCTTCCTGTCATCATGCATATATAAAACAGTCAGGTTCAGTCGAGCGATTTATTAATTAAATTCAGATTTGATTATTTTGGTAATAGACACTTACAGTACCTTAAGCTAATAGATGTTCCAGGACTTTAACAAGTGCTTTTGACCTCCTTTCTGATCTGAAAGGTCTGTCGTTAAATGTGGAAAACACTGCCTAGAATTTAAGGCTTTTTCAAGTGTCTCTATGCTTGAAAAACTGTGGAAAAAAAAAATCTAAACAGGAAATGACAGAATATTTACTTACATATTTACAACTGGTCAATTTGAACAGGATTGGCATTACCTGAGGTAATTATACTGGACCTTTTTACAGAAGGTGAAAGTCACCATACTCTTTAGTGACATTGCATGTGAAGATATTTGAAGATACTCTGGCAACAAAGTCTACTATGATGGGGGCAATGCTTTATGTTCTCATTTGTTGCTTCTGTCTCATCTCATGTTTAACATTTTATGGTAAATGTGATGTCATTGTGTGTTTTGCATGTTTGAGCAGAAATGCATCTCTGGTGATGAATGCTGAGGCGGCTGGTGAACACACAGTGAAGTATGAAGATCGCGGACTGAGAGAGGAGCTGGTGTCTATGCTCAGAGGGACACGCAGCCATCCAGTGTAAGTGTTTCTTAAACAGTTAAATATGTATGCTTTCAACATCTGTTTTTTTTTCACTTCTCATTCCATCTGTTTTCTAATGATCAGGTTAATGGAAAATCTGCTGCCAAAATATATCAGAGGAACTTCCGGGCCTAATGCTAAAGTGGCACATCGACTTCAAGTGGGTGAGTTAGTAAACCTTTCTTTCTTTCTATGCTCATTACACACTAGTTCTGATTCCCTAAATATGCACCTCTCGTTACAGTCTACTCGGATGAATCACTTTATTGTATTCCTTGTTTGTAAGCTGCTTTGGATAAAAGCTTTTAAGTGATTAAATGTAAATTAATGGAATTAGAACAACAGACCTGCAGATCAAAGGATGTGTTCTTGACTTTAATGGAATCATTCACAGAGAATCACAAAAGCCTGGATGACGTTCATCTACAGTTCTTCCGTCCTCTGTCCATCAAACTGCAGCGGGGAAACGGGAGCTCTGCAGAGATGGGGCCACAGTGGTGGGTGGTGGAAGAGTGTTTTACTGGCCCTCCAGCCAGCAGATGCCAGAGTATTGAGATGCTGGTGTTCAATGATAAAGTCAGCCCATCCAGTGTGGGCTTCCTGGCTGGTTATGGGTGAGTTTTCAGTCATTTTTAAAATTTCTGAAACATGTCTGTTAAGAAAATATTAAAAGCGTAGTTCACCCAAAAAGTAATCCATATTAATTAAACACACATGTTTTTTTGTGTGTTAATCAGTGTTTAAAAGTGAATTACATTTTATATTAAATTGGGATTACTTATTAATATGGATTACTTTCACAATGTCCTGTGTCTTAATATCAGTGTCTTAATATGAACTTTTTGAAGGTAGGAAAATTTGGTTGAGTGGACTTTCCACCAAATGGCAACCTTCTGGTCTCTCTCTTGAAACCAACACAAAAGTGACTTAAACTGCAATTCATAAACTGGCCAATCTCATAGAGTTTATGTAAAAATGACAAAATTTACAGCATATAATTAATATATATATATATATATATATATATATATATAATATTCATTGTTTACAGCCTGGTACAAAGAGTAGTTTTGGTCTGTATAGCTAATTTTGCCCTTCATGACAACTGTGAGGGGGTTGATTTTTTTTTTTCTTTTTTTTTTTAATAACTTCATTTAAATTATATTAAGCCTTACATGTCTGCATAAATAAGGGCGTGGCCACTTGAGTGGCAGGTGAATTGCAGCTGCTGTCACCACTGTTGAGCTAGGAGACTTGGGGCTGGAATCTTTAGTCATCTCACGATCCAATCTGATTCTGGGAGTCATGATCCGATTCCAGAACTATTCTTGATCTACCTTTTTCCCCTCTTATTAATTAATTAATTAGTTTACCGACTTGAGAATCTTAAAATCCTTACATTTACATATTCTTACATAAGTAATTAAGTACTTTCAAAAATAATTACAAATTGAAATAAAATATATATATATATATATATATATATATATATTGTATGTTAAGAATTTTAAACTAATAAAACTTCAAAACATAAGAACATAGCAAATAATAAAGAGGAGCATAGAAACATGTTACAAACAACTAACAAAGAGTACTTAAGTACTTAAGAGTATTTAAGATTATCTGTACGTTTTCCATTCAAGAACTGTGAATCATTTTCACAGTGAATGACAACAAATAATCAGTGAGGAACTCATTGCTCAACAATAAACCATGAAAAAACATGTTCAAGTGTGTAACTTGCAGCAGAACACATTAATATTGTTATTTTAAATTATCTTTTTTATAATTATTAATTATCAGTATTAGTGTCAGTTTTGCAGCCGTTATGGATTGGATTATTATTATTATCAGTTAATTTTATGAATTAGGACTACATTATTATGTATTTGTCTCATTTTTATCTAAACAATTTAGCATTTTTTTTTTATGACATATATGATTATTTATTAGGTATGTATTTATTATTAATATCAATAATAGATTAATAAAAAGGGCCTAATATTAATTATAATATATTAATTTATCTTTCTAATCATGTCTAAAAAATATAATAATTATGTCTACCAAGCTCTGATAATGTATGGACTATTATATTAACAGACTATCCTAATGTTGATAAAACAAACTGCATTCAACTCAAAACACAGTATTTGTGGTGAGATTCAAATTCAAGTACTGTATATGTAGTAGCAACAGTGTCTTTTTAGTAATATGAAAGTCTGTCACAGGAGATGCATCTAAGATTCCTGATTCATTCCTGACTAGATTGACACCCCATAAAAGACAAATGCCTGTAATTGTCACGTTATTGAGAACTAACATAGAAAGGAAATACAGTGAATTTACACAGCATTTTGTTTAATGCTGTGCAGAGGTGACATAAATACATTTACAGAAATTACAATTGTAGAAATAATTGTATAAATATGATTTTGAATATGAAATCTCTCCTTTTTTTGTTTTCTCTCTATTGATATTGCAGCATTGTGGGTCTGTACATGTCTGTGGTGCTGGTCATTGGTAAGTTTGTGCGGGAGTTCTTCACAGGTATATCTCGATCCATCATGTATGAGGAGCTGCCATGTGTGGACCGTGTACTAAAACTGTGCAATGATATCTTTGTTGTGCGAGAGACTGGAGAGATGGAGATGGAGGAGCAACTGTTTGAAAAGCTCATCTTTCTGTACCGGTCACCTGAAACCATGATCAAAATGACCCGCAAAAAGAATGAGTAGCTGCATGACATTTCTGTCTCAAATATAAACCTCTACACATCTCAGAAAGACAGAAATGTCTGCTATAAGGCACCAACCAGAAAGACATTTTATACACTGTAATGGAATACTAAGGAATATTTTGGCAATATATTTACATCTATCCATGAGAGTTTTTTGAAACCCAAAACTTATAAACTGAAAAGTGCATCAAAGAAATAATTGACATGAATTATGATGTTGGGATGAAATTATGCTTAAATGACTTCACTACTGCTATATTTATATATTTTCCAGTAATCATGCAGTGCACGAGTATTCAGTATTGGTATGCATTTCAGACTGAATGCATATAATTAATATGGCATGTTGTATTACCTTCATCTTGTTGCTTAGTCTTACTGTTCAATTAACACTTTCCCTGCAATCATAAGTAAAACATATTTGATCTGGAAGAATAACTGTTATATATTCAGAAGTATAGCATTACTGTTATCCAGTCCTGAGGTAAATCATCCTTCCACATTTAAGAATTCATTGTAAAACTTTTCAGTGTAAATTGAATGAACTGGCAGCAACTTCACATACAAAGTAAATTTTATAGTACTTTACCCACTTAACAGAATGTTACCGCAATGCACTAAATTAAAACAAAATGTATTTCTTCATTTCATTTGCAGAAACTGACTGCCTTGAATTGGCCAACTGCCAATTACCTTTATAAACTAATATTTATAATGTCAGCATATTAGTACCCTGAAGTTTTGACATTTAAGTTCACTAAAAAAGAAAATCTCTGAAAGTTAATTAAATTAATCAAAATCATTAAAACTAGAAAAACCTCAGATCTTAGAATCAGGCAAGAGATCGCTGCAGCATCAGCAACTCCACAGTTACTGCAGTTAAAAAAAGCAACATGCAGCAAAACATCAATGTTTCTCTGCTCATCCTTGACTCAGAATGGTGGTAACCCACAAAACTTAATTTACAATTTATTGATGTTAAAATACATTTTGGATTTGTGTCTGTTTATTTCACACTTTTAAACAGCAAACAGGACAAATGGTTGGCCTGATGTGTAAGATCATCGACTCTGCATGCGATCCAAGTAATGATTGTGTAGTGCAAATAGCAAATTAACAGCAAATAGCCCCTCTGTGTAGCCATGAGAAAAGTTCTGTATGTGATATCTGAATGTAGTGAAAAATGAGGAGCTACTGAGGTCCTGTGTATGTGTACGTATATGAGATATAGATTTATTTGCATAGATTTTCTTTGTTGACTGTAAAGCCTATAACGTTCTTCACTACTTCAACATGTGAATGTATTTCAACAATTTATTGTCTGTGCTCAAATTAAAATGTTGAATCACTTAATTTGTTATTCTTTTGTCTATTCTTTCAGTTTACATTTAATCATTTAGCAGATGCTTTTATCTGAAATGACTCACAAATGAGGACAAAAAATCAATCAAACCAAGTGCAACAATATGTAATTGGTGTGACAAGCCCTGGATAGTCTAATGCAGTACACATAGCAAGGTTTTTTTGCTTTTAAATAAATAAGAAAACAAGAAGACAGAATAGAACTAATGATCTGTATTTGTTTGTGAACATTTGATGATCAACCAAAGGCAATTTGTTTGGATTGGAACCTTTCTAAGATGGTGTTTGTGGTAATGTAATGTAAGTAATGTATGCATTGTGTATGTAATGTGGTCTTGTTAGTTCTCTCAGGCACTCTTCAATACACTCCTTCTGAGTGGTTTCGTCAACATTGCTATCATGCAGGAACAGCTACAGTTTGGTAAATGGGGGTGACGCTCTTCAAAATCCTGTGCTTCTGTTTCCCCTTCAGAGGCATACTGAGGGTCACCTATAAATTAACTTCTTGCACTTCCCTAGAGAGCTGTCTACAGGCAAGAGATCCAGAAATCACATCACAACCGCATCCAGATCCAGAAATCACATCCAGAAAACTCTGTGTATGTTAACCCTGAAATGAGGGAGACCCTGGTAACTTACTCATTGAACCTAACCTGGACAGAAGCAGGCTTTCTTCATTAAACCCAAAGTTTCTTTCAGTCTCCTCCCCCATTTTAAAGTGTTAGCATTCACAACTGCAAAAATGCTTTCCTTACTGAGTATTTTGGAATCTAAATTAAGATCAATTTACTTAAAACAATGGAGAAAAATAATGTATAATGCAAATGGAAACAAGATTGCTAGTTACGTGCAATTAAAAAAGGGTATCCAACTAATCAAAAGATTGAAAATAAAAAGATCATCTTCATCATCGGCTTATTGCATAAGTTCAACAAGTTCATTTTCTTTTAATACATTTTCCTGATTCATGCCTGACTAGACTGACCAACACCCCATAAAAGACAAATGCCTGTAATTCATGTTATTGTGAACTAACATAGAAGTGAAAATAAACATTACAGGAGCAGGAACCGATTGAAGCAGAGTGTTAACTAGCGTGATGTTTTTTTTTTTTTTTTTTACTGGACAAACGGAGCAAGAAATTAAAAATATTAAGAGCTAAAATAAATCCAGTATGTGGTGATGCATAGTGTCAGGTAGGACTCGGGACACAGATGTATAGGTGAATTCAGAAAGGTGTTTATTATAAAGAGTTCAAGTGCTCAGTGTATCTTTGGTGCTCGCTGCAGTGTGAAGTTCCGTTCTTCCAGTACAGGCAGTTTGGTATTCTCGTGGAACAGGGAAATCGCACAGGTACGTGAGTTTGGATAACAGATGTCTAAGCCACCATTATTGATCGCTCACTTATCTTTGCTTCCTTCTCATAAGCCAAAGACAGTACCCACTCGGAATAGTCATGGGAGAATACAGCGACCATAGAATCACTTGGCGTAGCATGGTGATCCACGGTCCTGGGTACAGCAGAACAAGAACACCGGTTAGCGTAACACTGAGGTGAGTATACGTTACATCTGACTTGGAGGAGCTGGGAGACAACTCTGAGAGGATCGTTCCTGTTGGAGGCTTGATGGGGAACTGAGGTCTGGGTGAGTGTTTATATAGTGCTCTTGATTGGTTCCATGATGCGTGGCAGGTGTGGCTGGTTAAAAATCAGGCGATTGTGAGCGTTGGTGATTGGTGGGGCCCGGGCTTGCCAGATCCTTGACACTACCCCCCACCCTCCAGGGTCTGCGCCAGCGGACCTAACTCTCTGACGTGGTGGGGGTCTACCTCTGGGTTGTGGAGCGGGCTTTTCAGGATTCTGGTTATGAAAGTCTCTGAGCAGGTTGGGGTGGAGGATATCTTGACGTGGTACCCATCCTCTGGTCCATAGTCCTCCCAGTCTACCAGATACTGCATTCGACCACCACGACGTCGGGAGTCCAGTCTCTCTTGTACTGTGTAGATAGGGTCGGTGTCAATGGGTGGCAACGGGGTTTGTCGTCAGGGAGTGGGTCTGTGGAAGGAACAGAGACAGGAGCGTGATGGGGTTTTAGCAAGGAAACATGAAAGGTGGGGTGTATCCTATATTGAGCAGGTAAGCGTAGATGATACGTGACAGGGTTAATTTGAAGTTCAATGGGAAACGGTCCAATGTACTTAGGGCTGAGTTTTTGCAGGGTTGTCTCAAGCGGATATCTCGGGTAGAGAGCCATACCAGTTGGCCAGATTGGTACATGGGGTTTGATCTTCGTTGAAGATCAGCAAAGCGTTGTTGCCGGTTCACTGCTTGCTGGAGATGCTGGTGGGCCTGGTCCTAAACCATCTCACTATTTTGGAACCAGGTGTTAACAGCAAGGACTTCCGAAGGCTCACCTGACCAGGGAAAGAGTGGATGCGGATAACCTAAAACACACTGAAATGGAGTGAGGTTAATGGATGATTGACGGAGTGAGTTTTGAGCGTACTTGGCCCAGATGAGGTAACGGTTCCAAAGGTTTTGGTTCTGATGGCAGAAAGTTCTTAGGAAGCGACTGATGTCTTGGATTTTGCGCTCAGTTTGTCAATTGGCCTGGGGATGAAAGGCTGTGGGAAGAGCTCGTAAAGGGATTAGTTTGCATGCCTTAGAAAATCTGTCAATGGCTAATAAAATACATGTCTTGTCATCAGAAACAGGGAGATCAGTGACGAAATCTACCCCGATGTGGGACCAAGGGCGATGAGGAATAGGCAAAGGTACTAGCTTTCCTGTGGGTAGATGTCGTGGGACTTTGGTCATAGCACACAGCACGCATCCTCGGATGAACTCCTGCACGTCCTCCTGCATTCCCGGCCACCAATATTTGCACTGCAAAGAAGCAAGAGTTTTAGTTACACCTGGGTGACCTGTTCCTACTGAGGAATGTACCTGGGAGATCAGAGCCTTGCGATGATCTTCGGGTACAAATGTCTTTCCCGGTGGACATGCAGGTGGCATGGGTTGCTGTTGAGCTTGTTCTCTGAGCATTTCATCTAAGTCCCATTGAATAGGATTTATGAACAGCTTGGTGGGTAAGATAGGCTCTGGTTCCTCAGGGTTTTCCTCCAGGGCGTACAGACATGACAGGGTATCTGCTCGGGTGTTTTTGGTTCCAGGGCGATAGGCGATCTGAAAATGGAATCTTGTAAAGAAGTGAGCCCACCTGGCCTGGCGAGGGTTGAGTCTCTTGGCTTCCTTCAGGTATTGTAGATTTTTATGATCGGTTAGCACAAGAAATGGCTGCCGGGCCCCCTCCAGCCAGTTTAGTTGCGTTCTCTGAATACTGGGAGAGAATGGCGCCGACGCCAGTTGTGGAGGCGTCCACTTCAATTATAAACTATGGGGGAAGTCGTGGCCTAGTGGTTAGAGAGTTTGACTCCTAACCCTAGGTTGTGGGTTCGAATCCCGGGCTGGCAATAAGACGACTTAGGTGCCCTTGAGCCAGGCATCAAACCCCCAACTGCTCCCTGGGTGCCGCAGCATAAATGGGGGGGTGTGTGTTCACTGCTATTTGTGTGTGCACTTTGGATGGGTTAAATGCAGAGCACAAATTCTGAGTATGGGTCACCATACTTGACTGAATGTCACGTAACTTTAAACTTTTTCTCAGGATCTGGGTGTTGCAACAAGGGAGCTGTGGTAAAAGCCTCTTTTAGCGTCTGGAAGACTTGCTCAGCTTCTCGGGTCCATTGGAGAACTTTGGGTTTCCCCTTTAAGAGAGAGGTAAGTGGGGCAGTAACCATACTGTACTGGTTAATAAATCTGCGGTAGAAGTTAGCGAACCCCAAAAACCTTTGTAGTTCCTTGATGGTCTTGGGTGTTGGCCATGAGGTAATGGCTTGGGATTTCCTGTTATCCATCCTCACCCCTTCTCCGTTGATCGTGTAACTTAGGAACTCAACGGACTTCTGATGAAAGACACACTTTTCAGCTTTTACATACAAGGAGAATTCTCTGAGACGCTGGAGTACTTTGGCAACATGATACTGGAGATCTTTTTCATTCTGTGAATAAATGAGGATGTCATCTATGTATACAAGAGCAAACTGGTTCAGATACTCATGGAGAACGTCGTCCAGGAAACTTTGGAAGATGGATGGAGCGTTTACTATGCCATACAGCATCACTAAGTATTCTTTAGTGTCCAGCAGGGGTGATGAAAGCCGTTTTCCACTCATCTCCTTCTCTGATTCTGACCAGGTTGTATGCGCTTCGTATGTCCAGTTTAGTGAAGATATGGGCATCCCTGAGCTGTTCGAGGGAAGTTGGGTTTAGTGGAAGAGGATAGCTGAACTTTACCGTTATTTTATTCAAGGCTCTGTAGTCGATGCATGGTCTCAGTCCTCCATCCTTTTCCGGAACGAAGAAGAAGCTAGCCACTGCTGGAGAAGTGGATGGCCGGATGTACCCTTGTCTTAGGGCTTCCTCCATGTACTCCTTCATTGCCTCTTGCTCAGGGATGAAGAGGGAGTAAATTTGCCCCTTCGGGATGCTCTCTCCTGGAACCAGATTGATAGCACAATCCCATGGACGGTGTGGCAGAAGCTTGGAGGCTGCTAAGGGGTTGAAAACATCTGCAAATGAGGCATAACAAGGTGGGACATTGACAGACTGGTTCTCCTTAGGACTTTCAATGGACGTGGAGTTAACAGGCATGGTAACAGGCTGATTATCAACATTTGACTTAGGATGACTTACTTGGGCGTTTTGACAGTTACAACCCCATTTAAGTATCTTTACTGCCGTCCAGTCTATAAAGGGCTGGTGTTGAATCAGCCATGGGTGGCCTAGTATTAGTTCTGCACGGCTATTGTTAAGTATCAACGGGGAGAATAATTTCTGGTGTTCAGGTTCCACACTGAGAATGATTGGAGTAATTTGAGATGTTATGTACTCCTTGTTTATAACTTCTCCTGTGACTGCGTAGATGGAATAGGGAGTTGGAGTTCGTGTCCTTTGGAGATGGTGGGTCTTGACGAACTTCCCTGAAACAAAATTTCCAGCTGATCCGTAATCAACAATGGCGGTGGCCTCGACATCGAGGCCTCTAAACTTCAAATTCACAGAGTGAATACAATTAATATAAAACGAAATTCACTTTAAAGACAGGCTTTCTACAAAAACAGACTTAATGAAGTGGTCAAAATCATCTGCCCACTCCATTTGTCTCCCGATATTTTCGGGATCATCTTAACTTATTCCTGCTTTTCACTTTTCTTATAATCAACATGAAATTTAGAAAAATATATATTTTATTTAAACATGAATATTAAAACTAAATCGTTTTTTAGTTACAACACGTAAGTATTATTATAACAAGCGGCAAGTCGGTTGGACTAAAAGGGAGAAAAAAATTTGGGTCGGACGGTCGGTCCTAAATTGACAGGGTCGGTTGAGTTACGGCAAACAAGAATATTTTTAAGGATGGCCTTAATTACTCCTAAACACAAAATTATAACTTACCTCCATGTGTTCACTCAATGACTGTCGAACCTTGGCCTTGAACTCCGCTACCCGAGGCCTGTCATTGGTAGCGATGCATGGCTATGTGCTTATTAATGATGCTGAAGGTGATGGGGTAGATGTGGGAGATCGACACGGTCTTCTCAGAAGACATGATAGTGGTTGCGCATTTGAGGGTTTCCAGGACAGGTTTAAGATCAGCCATTATTGCCCAGTATTCGTCCTCGATCTCGAGAATTCTGGCATCCTGCAGCTTTGTGACGGTGCGGTCGGACAAGACGGCTGTCACTGCCCATCGCTGTTCGAGAAGCCTCTCAAACATGTCGAACACCGAATTCCATCTAGTTTTGCAGGACTGGATGAGCTTGTGTTTGGGGAGCTGCATCTGTTCTTGTTTGGCCTCGAGGGCTTTGCAGGCTACAGTGCTGTGATTGAAATGGCGAACTAGTTTTCTGGCTGCAGATATAACTTTATACACAAATAGCTTAAATGCGTCATTGATCGCCAGTTGTAGTGTATGGGCGAAACACGCAACTGATACCCAGTCCACCCTTTCAGGAATGTTGGCAGCCACTATGTTGTTCGCGTTGTCGTGGACACATGCGACCACTTTCCCTGTCATTCCCCAGGCATCTACCGCTTCGTTTAGTGTTGCAGCCAGGTTGTCGGTGGTGTGTCTGCCTGGCATACTTTTCGTGAGGAGTACTGCTGATTTAACCTGCCAGTCCTTGTCAGTCCAGTGGCAGGTGACTGTCACATAACTCTCTGTGGTTAGTGCTGTCCAGCAGTCTGTCGTGATGGCTACACATCTGGCACGATACATGCGCGCTTTGAGCTCATCTTTTTTCTTGACAAAGCGCTCTTCAATGCGTGTTGTTATGGTCTGTCGAGATGGGACTGTGTAGTTGGGTTCAAGGAATTGTATAAGCTCTAGAAAGCCCTCACCGCTTACAAAGTCAAGGGGCAGCATGTCTTTTTCAACCATTCCGCATATCTTTTGGGTAATAGTCTCTGAGCGCTGTTTGTCACATTTCCTACCTGCTAGCATAGATGACACTGTAGGTTGGCTTTGGCTACCTTTCTCACCCGAAGAGGCTTGCGGGTGTCGCGTTTTCAGGTGATACATCATAGATGATGTGCTGCTACTATATTTAAGCACTGTATCACACAAGTTGCAGCTTACATCTGTCTCATTCTTTTTGGTGAAATGGTCCCACACACTACTTTTCTTTGCACGCTTCATTCTGTCGTCTGCCCTGGCTCTAACCTCGAGTGTTTTAGTCTGTTGCCTTTACTTTTCGCAAACCTTTTGAGCGCGCGAACCCAAACGTTGTGACCTCGTGCCAAATGTTTTTATTGGTTTATTAAGTACAAACAGGCGAGTTATGAAAAATTGAGTGTGAGGGATAATTTGTTCACTTAACACAAAAAGATGAGGAATGAGATGGCTAACTGTAGTAGCGTATAGTCCACTGTCTATAATAGCCTAATTTAGATATCACTTTTTTTTTTAACCGACTACCTAACACTTTGACCGGTTAACGTTGATATGGTCAACCACCGGTCAAACGGTCATCGGTTAACATCCCTAGTGCTGGTCCAGACAGTTGCTGTATGATAAACGAGATCTTTGATCTTTCCGTAGCATACTGGTGCGCATGCTGTTTGAGTGCAATTGAACATTGTAGCAGAAACCCATTGCAATCTTCCTCCCTACCGGAGAAGGGCGCTGGTCGGGATATCGAGCTTGCCATGTACACCAACGTGGGAGTTGGAGTTGGGAGTTGCGCTGAATTCATCCTTATTGTGGTTTCGGTCTAGCCTTCTGTCAGGTAGGACTCGGGACACAGATGTAAAAGTGAATTCAGAAGGGTGTTTATTATAAGGAATTCAAGTGCTCAGTGTATCTTCGGTGCTTGCCTGCAGTGTGATGTTCCGTTCTTCCAGGGCAGGCAGTTTGGTATTCTCGTGGAATTGCACAGGTGCGTGAGTTTGGATAGCAGATGTCTAAGCCACAGTTATTGATCGCTCACTTATCTTCGCTTCCTTCTCATAAGCCAAAGACAGTACCCACTCGGAATAGTAATGGGAGAATACAGCGACCATAGAATCACTTGGCGTTGCAAGATGATCCACGGTCCTGGATACAGCAGAACAAGAACACAGGTTAGCGTAACACTGAGGGGAGTATACGTTATGTCTGACTGGGAGGAGCTGGGAGACAACTCTGAGAGGATCGTTCCTGTTGGAGGCTTGACGGGGAACTGAGGTGCGGGTGAGTGTTTATATAGTGCTCTTGATTTGTTCCGTGATGCGTGGCAGGTGTGGCTGGTTAATAATCAGGTGATTGTGAGCATTGGTGATTGGTGGGGCCTGGGCTTGTCAGATCCCTGACACATAGAATGTAAATGGCAAAAAAAATGTTTTATGCTCAAAACAATAATGTATTATTGTTTGCTGAACTGTGCTGCATTAATGCTGTCAGAGCAGCTGCATAACCTTTTATGTGTATTAGAACAATAATAATAAAAAAAAAACAAGAAGACAATTTGGGGGGATAAAAAATTTAATCACCAAAATTGCAATGAAAAACAAATAAATGTATTTGAAAAAAAAAATTACATATATCTGCGGTCATGCCAGTCATTGAAGCAATGGATGGAAAAGGGAGAACTCTGCATATTTTCATATTAAATCAAGTCAAGTCACTTTTATTTGTATAGTGCTTTATACAATACTAGTTGTGTCAAATCAGCTTAATGGTGTGAACTGAAAAATAATTTGTCAATAATGCAAGAGGACAATAACAAACAGGGAATTTTCCAGATAAAGACAGTTCATTAATGATTTGGTGATATCATCATCCAGTTCAGCTCTCTTCCAATAGTGCCTGTGCAATCAGTCAAGCATTCCGAAATAAGCCAGCCAAAGGTGACAGTGGCAAGGAACCAAAAAATTATCAGTGACAGAAATTGAAAAAAAAAAATGTATATATAAACCAGTGTGATAAATCTTGTGATAAACCAGGCTTAGTTCTACTCTGGCCAGACGGAACCAGCATGGTGTGGTTTCATTAGTTGGAGAAGCTGTTCTTACTTGTTAACACATATGAACTAAAATAAACAAAATATAATGTATTCATTACGATTTACCCTTAGTGGGAAAACTAACAAACAAACAAAAAAACCTTACATTCTCTAATATGAAATATTGACTGTTGAATGGATTGGAACTTTAGATATTCAACTACTTTACATAAAAGTAGTATATATATATATATTATTTACAATCTATAATTCTCTTCAACATAACTTTCACTCTCATTTATAGTTCTGTCCCAGATTTTCAGCAAGTTTTAACCCTACAGGCTTTTGCAAATGTTGTTATGAGAGATTCAGTGTCCAACGCCATCCCGACGTCACATTAAATCAGAGATGTATAAAGTACTAGAGACCCAGACTTGAGTAAAAGTACAAGTGCTCTATCAAAAAAATGACTTGAGTAGAAGTTGAAGTGCTCTTTAAGCACAACACTTCAGAAGTACTAAAGTATTCAACATTTTTTGTACTTAAGTATTGCCAGTAGTTTATTTGAAAATGTACTACTCAAGTACTGAAAGTAAAAGTACAAGTATTGTGTTATGTAGTTTTTAAAGAAATAGTCAAAAGTATGAACATATTGTTTTTACTATTTCAAATGATTAACCTAAAGGACAATCACAATTCCTTTGACTGTAACTTTTTGTAAACAAAAAACAGATTAAAGGGTTAGTTCACCCAATTTGCAAAATTATGTCATTAATAACTTACCCTCATGTTGTTTCAAACCCGTAAGACCTCCGTTTATTTTTGGAACACAGTTTAAGATATTTTAGATTTAGTCCGAGAGCTCTCAGTCCCTCCATTGAAGCTGTGTGTACGGTCTACTGTCCATGTCCAGAAAGGTAAGAAAAACATTATCAAAGTAGTCCATTTGACATCAGAGGGTCAGTTAGAATTTTTTGAAGCATCGAAAATACATTTTGGTCCAAAAATAGCAAAAACTACGACTTTATTCAGCATTGTCTTCTCTTCCGTGTCTGTTGTAAGACAGTTCAAAACAAAGCAGTTTGTGATATCCGGTTCGCGAACGAATCATTCGATGTAACCGGATCTTTTTGAAACAGTTCACCTAATCGAACTGAATCGTTTTAAACGGTTCGTGTCTCCAATATGCATTAATCCACATATTACTTAAGCTGTTAACTTGTTTAATGTGGCTGACACTCCCTCTGAGTTCAAACAAACCAATATCCCGGAGTAATTCATTTACTCAAACAGTACACTGACTGAACTGCTGTGAAGAGAGAACTGAAGATGAACACTGAGCCGAGCCAGATAATGAACAACAGACTGACTCATTCACGAGTCAAGAACACTGATTTATATATATAACTTATATTATAGATCAGTGGTCAAGAACCGTTTCTGTCAGACGTGTCCGATTCGCGAACCGAGGAGCTGATGATACTGCGCATGTGTGATTCAGCGTGAAAGCAAACCGACACACAGAGCGTCTGAACCGAACTGATTCTTTTGGTGATTGATTCTGAACTGATTCTGTGCTAATGTTATGAGCCCAGGTAAACCGAAGGCTTGCAGTCAACGCCAATGCGCCATTACGTCGAGTGCAAAAGAACCGGTGAACTGTTTTCTTCAACTGGTTTATTGAATCGAACTGTCAGAAAGAACTACTGGTGATTCGAAAACCGATGCAACTGGTTCTTGACTCGTGAACGAGTCATTATCTGGCTCGGCTCGGTGTTCATCTCTCTCTTCACAGCAGTTCAGTCAGCACGCACAGTCTTCTTAATCGCTTGATTCGCTCAATGATGTGCCAGCTTCTACAAACCTGCCATCTACAGTTCTGTTTGTAATGGAATGATTCGTAACATTTTTATAATTGTAACGAGTAACGATGCAGCACATACAAAAAATATCGGAGTAAAAGTATTAAACTCATCGAAAATATGTACTGAAGTAAAAGTGGAAGTAGGAGAAAAAAATAATACTCTAGTAAAGTACAGATACCACCTTTTAGTACTTAAGTACAGTAGTGAAGTAGTTCTACTTCGTTACTATACATCACTGCATTAAATAGACAGAACAGCAAGTGACGTGACATTCAGCCAAGTATGGTGACCCATACTCAGAATTCGTGCTCTGCATTTAACCCATCCGAAGTGCACACACACAGAGCAGTGAACACACACATACACACTGTGAACACACACCCGGAGCAGTGGGCAGCCATTTATGCTGCGGCGCCCGGGGAGCAGTTGGGGGTTCAGTGCCTTGCTCAAGGACACCTAAGTCGTGGTATTGAAGGTGGAGAGAGCACTGTACATGCACTCCCCCCACCCACAATTCCTGCCAGCCCGAAACTCAAACTCACAACCTTTCGATTGCAAGTCCGACTCTCTAACCATTAGGCCACAACTTCCCTATGAAAGTTGTTGAGTGAAGAAAGCAAGTGAAGAAAGCCTCTCCTGGGACATGGATGTTCTAGGTTTTAATCAGCTTCAGGGATGAATAGCTTAGAGTGAGATGCAGTCTTAGGGCTATGCTTAGATTAGGATATTGGGATACCACTTCATATATCTGATCAAGAATCTCATGTGATGAGGCATATGTGAGTGTTACGGCCCATAACTATTTCAAGGCTCGTGAATTCAAAGGACACAGGCCGAACATATAGAAAAAGAATCGCAACCCCTGATGTGAGTTCCAAGACGTCTCTTTTTAATTAACAGAATTCAAATCAAACATTCACAAATAATATTTACTAAAAAAAACATCTAATGGATGATAAAGAAAACAATCAGCTCACGGGTAGGGACGCTAAGAAAATAGTCCCCTAACTACACCTGTTCTCGGAATAAAGTTCTTACCTCACTCCCTAAATAAAAATAAAAACAGGTGAGTCTTTCCGACATCTGCTTCCCTCGCTCAGTTCTTAATAAATAAACAAATAAATATATACACTACCCACTACTGAGAAGTAAGAAATATACCAAACATCAAAAAAGAAATTATATGTTAAACCTAAGCTTAATCTAGCCACTGTGCTAAATAAAAACCTTGGATTGTTTTGGTTATTTTCAATAAGTTTGTGGATATGCTCGGCCTTGGCAGTTTTTAGGGCCTGTCTATAGCTGGACATACTGTTTTTCCACGCAATTCTAAAAACCTCCAAGTCAGTTTTTTTCTCCATTTGACTCAAGACTACGAGTTTCTTTCTTGAGACAGTGAGTATTACTGTTATACCATACCATATTTTTTTCTTTCAACAAATAACAAATCATTTTAATGTAGCTAGCTCATAATCATGATTTAATATGTGGGAAACATGAAGTTTTTCGCTCAGCACAGTGTAGTGCATCGGTTTTTTTTTAATTTGTGGTTTATTATTTTGAGTCATTTGGGACGAGGTGACACAGAAGACCCTCTCACAACATATTGCTTTATAGATCTGTTGTGTTTGCCGCTCAGAAATGTTCACGCATGCTATCAGTAGTTCCTGCTCCGGCGCAGTTAGCGCTCACACTGCATGCATACCTCACCCTAATTAAACTGAACCACACTCTTGCCCACCTCTTCCAACCAACCGCGTCTGAGCGTGGCACAGAGCGAGCGAACCGGGCTTTGGGGGTCAGAGGCATTCGGGCACGGTTCTTCACATCCATAGAAAATTATCCCATAGCCTAATCGATATTCTGTAATTAAAACAACTAATCGAATATTCGAAAATCGTGACCTATCCCTAGCAAATACAAATTATTTTCTGTCTCTATCCGAGTTGTCTACATACTCTAGAAAAAGAAAAAAAAACCTGTGTCAATAAAATCGGCCCTGATAAATGTAAGATTAGTACTGAAAAAAAAAACAAATTTACTTAATGACTTTTCTACAGATAACCTGCACTTTATGTTTATTACTGAAACTTGGCTCAATGAAATGATTTAAGCCCCTTTTCAGAACTTTCTCCCACAAACTGTGGCTTTTTTAGCTGCCCTAGAAACTCTAGGAAGGGTGGTGGAATTGCTGTCATTTTTAAAAACATGTTTAAGTGAAACACTTGTTTGTTTACTGTGTTGAGACGTGCTGCGTTTGGTCTCGTACTCTATCGCATACGTTGTCATTGTTGTGCTCTTGCTTAGATCTTTGTTGTGATAAACAGTAAAAGTGTGTTCAAGCGCCAGCCAAGGGAGTGTAAAGAAATACCCTTTGTGAGAAGCAGTTAAATCAGCGGGAGTTAAAAGCAGATCGTAAGTGTATTTATTTCTTGTCTCATTAGTGTATAGCGCAGTTGTCGTTGCTAGGAAACACTTGTTTGTTTACTGTGTTGAGACGTGCTGCGTTTGGTCTCGTACTCTATCGCATACGTTGTCATTGTTGTGCGCTTGCTTAGTTCTTTGTTGTGATAAACAGTAAAGTACGTTCAGCTGAATTCAATTTCCGTTTTGTCGGGTTTAAAAAAAAACATAAGTATAGCGGTCGCGGCAGCCCTCCAGTTAAGCCCTCCTCGTGTGAAGACCGAAGAGTGTACCGTGCGACTCCACCGGGCAGGGACATCGGCAGGGAATATAAGTATTGTTTCGATTAATCTTTTTCCTTCTTGTTTCATTTCTGTTTCAGTTTTTTTTTTTTGTGTTTATATCCAAATCTTACTATGTGTTTCCAGATCCCTACTATCACTACCACTCGCAAACCACACATCACTTAAAACAAACAAAACCACCTCCAAGAGGCGATGAGAGACGCTGGTGAATGGGAAGCGGAGCAACAGACAGAGAGAGAGAATGCCATTGCCGTCTCTGAGCCTTTTATCCGGTATCCCCGATGACGTCACATGATTCTCGCAGTAAGGGTCCCCCGACAACGCCACCTACGGACTCAAAATAAATAATCACACAGGTACACATAATAGTGAGGAAAGCACTGATTGCAGCTTTTTCCATCTTTGTTCACTCCAGTCTTTGGCAACACTCATCTAGTTTACCTTCCTGCTCTGTGATTCCCATCCTGTCATGAGAGTAAATGACCCATTCAGCTCATAGAAGCCATGGACCAGTTACCAAAGATTTGACAACAAAAGCACATTGCTCCATCATTTTTACACAGTACACTAGCCACAGTCAGCTAATCTTTTCACTATAATGATAATGAAGTTATTGCTACATGTGAATCATTGGCCATCATTGTTAACTGGGAAATTAACATTACGCATTAACGTCACGCATTAAATCTGCCTGTTTGATGTTTGCATTTGTGAGCTGTTCAATGGGCTACACTCAACGGGGGTCTTTCCGGGGTCTGGAGTGACCAATAACTAAATGGTTATATTCTTGACCATACAAAATATGATAGAAAACTAATATGTTATATTTGAGTTATATAAACATTATATAAACATTTGGGTATTTGTTTGGGGGCCCCTGATTCCCTGGGGTCCTAAGCAGCAGCTTACCTCACTTATTGGTAAAGTCTGACACTGACTGTAGTTCAAACTGTGCTTTGACTGTGTTTGTTCTGTTGTTAAAGTTTCTTCCAAAAAATGGGTCACACCATCTACGCTTAAAAATTAATTGCACATCTCAATGGCGTTGCGTGGTAGTGATAACCGTTTTAGAGACATGTTTTTGCTAATCATTTGTTTCAAAACAGTTGTTCGGTGCACGTTTTATACTGCCAAAGTATTGTGATTTCAGTAAACAAGGCCTTTGTTTCAAAATATTTTGAGATTTTGATGGTTTGCAAAAAATAAAATAAAATAGTGTAGTATTGTGATTTTTTTTAGTAAGTGTTCCAGCAAACGTTGTGCTGTCTTTAACAGTTTAAATGGTAAATAATTTATTTTGTTATGCAATTGTTTACATTATTTTATTTTAAGTGAATCATCTTAATTTGTTTATCTGCGGAACAGGAGAAAAATATGTATTTTTGTTTATCATTACTAATAATAAAAGTTATTTTGGGAGTGACGTCATTGATAATGGATGAGTCGCACCAGATGAGCCTGTGAATGGAGAGAGTCAGGTATGTCTCTGCAATGCTCTGCCTCAAGTGAATGTTTATTGTGATACAAAACTTTGTAAAATATATAAGATGTGTGTGTTAATTGTCTGTCCTCTTTCAATAAACTGCAGACTTATTTCCCTGAAGAGCCTAGTGACGGTAGTCCATTTGTCAAGTCACCTTTATTTATATAGCGCTTTAAACAAAATACATTTCGTCAAAGCAACTGAACAACATTCATTAGGAAAGCAGTATGTCAATAATGCAATATGACAGTTAAAGGCAGTTCATCATTGAATTCAGTGATGTCATCTCTGTTCAGATTAAATAGTGTCTGTGCATTTATTTGCAATCAAGTCAACGATATCGCTGTAGATGAAGTGACCCCAACTAAGCAAACCAGAGGTTCCGGTTTACCTAATTATAACAGATTTGGATATTAAAAGCATATTAGTATGTTATGTGTAAGCCAGGTTAAAGAGATGGGTCTGAGAGTGTGCTGCCTCCCGAACAATGTTAGGGTAGGTTATTCCAGAGTTTAGGCGCCAAATAGGAAAAGGATCTGCCGCCCCCAGTGGATTTTGATATTCTAGGTATTATCAAATTGCCTGAGTTTTGAGAATGTAGCGGACGTAGAGGATTATATTGTAAAAGGAGCTCACTGATATACTGAGGTGCTAAACCATTCAGGACTTTATAAGTAATAAGCAATTTTTTAAAATCTAAACGATGTTTGATAGGGAGCCAGTGCAGTGTTGACAGGACCGGGCTAATATGGTCATACTTCCTGGTTCTAGTAAGAACTCTTGCTGCTGCATTTTGGACTAGTTGTAGTTTGTTTACTAAGTGTGCAGAACAACCACCCAATAAAGCATTACAATAATCTAACCTTGAGGTCATAAATGCATGGATTAACATTTCTGCATTTGACATTGAGAGCATAGGCCGTAATTTAGATATATTTTGGAAAAATGCTGTTTTACAAATGCTAGAAACGTGGCTTTCTAAGGAAAGATTGCGATCAAATAGCACACCTAGGTTCCTAACTGATGATGAAGAATTGACAGAGCAGCCATCAAGTCTTAGACAGTGTTCTACGTTATTACATGCAGAGTTTTTAGGTCCTATAATTAACACCTCTATTTTTTCAGATTTAGCTGTAAGAAATTACTCGTCATCCAGTTTTTTTATATCGACTATGTATTCCATTAGTTTTTCAAATTGGTGTGTTTCGCCGGGCCGTGAAGAAATATAGAGCTGAGTATCATCAGCGTAACAGTGAAAGCCAACACCATGTTTTCTGATGATATCTCCCAAGGGTAACATATAGAGTGTGAACAGTAGCGGCCCTAGTACTGAGCCTTGAGGTACTCGATACTGCACTTATGATCGATATGATACCTCTTCATTCACTGCTACGAATTGATGGCAGTCATATAAGTACGATTTAAACCATGCTAATGCACCTCCCATAATGCCAACAAAGTGTTCTAGTCTATGCAAAAGAATGTTGTGGTCAATATTGTCAAATGAATCACTAAGATCCAATAGAACTAATAGAGAGATATAACCATGATCAGATGATAAGAGCAGGTCATTTGTAACTCTAAGGAGAGCAGTCTCAGTACTATGGTACTATGTTCTAAATCCTGACTGGAAATCCTCACATATACCATTTTTCTCTAAGAAGGAATATAATTGTGAGGATACCACCTTTTCTAGTATCTTGGACAGAAAAGGGGGATTCGAGATTGGTCTATAATTAACTAGTTCTTTGGGGTCAAGTTGTGGTTTTTTAATGAGAGGCTTAATAACAGCCAGTTTGAAGGTTTTGGGGACATATCCTAATGACAATGAGGAATTAATAATAGTCAGAAGAGGATCTACGACTTCTGGAAGCACCTCTTTTAGGAGCTTAGATGGTATAGGGTCTAACATACATGTTGTTGGTTTAGATGATTTAACAAGTTTATACAATTCTTCCTCTCCTATAGTAGAGAATGAGTGGAATGGTTTCTCAGGGGGTCTATAGTGCACTGTCTGATGCGATAGTGTAGCTGACGGCTGAATGGTTGCAATTCTATCTCTAATAGTATCGATTTTAGATGTAAAGTAGTTCATAAAGTCATTACTGCTGTGGTGTTGGGAAATGTCAACACTTGTTGAGGCTTTAATTTTCGTTAATTTAGCCACTGTATTGAATAAATACCTGGGGTTATGTTTGTTTTCTTCTAAAAGAGAAGAAAAGTAATCGGATCTAGCAGTTTTTAATGCTTTTCTGTAGGATAGGTTACTTTCCCGCCAAGCAATACGAAATACCTCTAGTTTTGTTTTCCTCCAGCTGCGCTCCATTTTTCGGGCTGCTCTCTTTAGGGTGCGAGTATGCTCATCATACCATGGTGTCAAACTGTTTTCCTTAACCTTCCTTAAGCGTAGAGGAGCAACTGTATTTAAAGTGCTAGAAAAGAGAGAGTCCATAGTTTCTGTTACATCATCAAGTTGTTCTGAGGTTTTGGATATGCTAAGGAATTTGGATACATCAGGAAGATAACTTAAAAAGCAGTCTTTTGTGGTAGAAGTGATGGTTCTTCCATACTTGTAACAAGAAGTAGAATTTACGAATTTACAATTTTGGCTATATGAAGTTTGCACAAAACTAAATAATGAGCTGAGATATCATCACTTGGCTGAATAATTTCAACACTATCAACAACAATTCTATGTGACAGTATTAAATCTAGAGTATGATTTCGACAATGAGTAGGTCCTGAAACGTGTTGTCTAACCCCAATAGAGTTCAGAATATCTATAAATGCTGATCCCAATGCATCTTTTTCATTATCAACATGGATATTAAAATCACCAACTATTATAACTTTATCTGCAGCCAGAACTAACTCGGATGTAAAATCACCAAACTCTTTAATAAAGTCTGTATGGTGCCCTGGTGGCCTGTATACAGTAGCCAGTACAAACATAAGAGGGGATTTATCATTAACATTTGTTTCTCTGGATAATGTTATATGAAGCACCATTACTTCAAACGAGTTATACTTGAAGCCTGCCCTCTGAGAAATCCTGAAAACGTTGTTATAAATTGAAGCAACACCTCCCCCTTTGCCTTTTAGAAGCGGCTCATGTTTATAACAGTAATCTTGGGGGGTGGACTCATTTAAAATAATGTAATCATCAGGTTTTAGCCAAGTTTCTGTCAAACAGAGCACATCCATTTTATGATTATTGATCATATTATTTACAAAAAGTGTTTTTGTAGAAAGGGATCTGATATTCAATAAGCCAAGCTTTATCATTTGTTTATCCATATTGCATCTGTTTTTTATTTGTTGAACCTCAATTAAATTGTTAATCTTAACTTGGTTTGGACGTTTTTTGTATTTTCTAGTTCGGGGAACAGACACAGTCTCTATAGTGTGATGTCTAGGTGAAAAAGTCTCTATGTGCTGAGAATTAGCTGACCTCTGTGATGTGAGGCAGCTAGCAGACGGTCGGTTTAGCCAGTCTGTCTGCTTCCTGACCTGGGCCAAATTTGTCAAGTATAAACACTAAGACTTTTTGCCATATTTCTAGAGAGAAGAGTGGTGCCACCCCAGGAGGGATAAAGACCATCTCTTTTCAACAGGTCAGGTCTGCCCCAAAAGCTCGTCCAATTGTCTATGAAACCTATGTTATTCTGTGGGCACCACTTAGACATCCAGCCATTGAGTGATGACAATCTGCTATGCATCTCGTCACCACGGTAAGCAGGGAGGGGACCAGAGCATATTACAGTGTCTGACATCGTGCTTGCAAGTTTACACACCTCTTTAATGTTTTTTTTAGTGATCTCCGACTGGCGAAGTCGTGCATCATTAGCGCCGGCATGAATAATAATCGTACTGTATTTTCGTTTAGCATTAGCCAGCACTTTTACATTTTCCAAGATGTCAGGCGCTCTGTCTCCCGGTAAACATTTGACTATGGTGGCTGGTGTCTCTATATTCACGTTCCGTACAATAGAATCACCAATAACTAGAGCACTTTCATCAGGTTTCTCAGTGGGTGCATCACTGAGTGGGGAGAACCTGTTTAATGTTTTGATCGGAACAGAAGAGCGGTGTTTTGACCCACGACTACGCTGCCTCACTGTCACCCAGTTGCCCTGCTGCAGGGGCTCTGTTGCCGGAACCAAACAATGTACAGGAATCCCTGAGCTAGACGCATCCAAATCCGTATCTAGAGCCCTAACATTCGTACTGTCCTCAATTAAAGTTTCGATGCTTGTCTCTAATTCTGAAATCTTCTCTGTCAGCCTAACTATTTCCCTGCATTTATCACATGTTAATCCCTCATCTGCGACAGAGATAGATAAACTGTACATGTGGCAAGAGGTGCAAATAACAATAGCAAGAGAAGCCATTACTCACCGTGATTGATGAAATATTCTTACTGCGGTTGTTTGATGAACTTGTAAAAAACAGGAGCGATAGAGAGGAGAGGAGAAAAGAAAACAGCGATAGGTTCGAATGAAAACGCTAATGACAAGATAACAAGTGCTAACGCTTTGCAGGTGTACTGCACTCAAGGATATAAAATAAAAGTGAACGATCAAAATTAATCTGATAAGATTGATTGATAATATCAGAAATATGGTGTGAATTAAGTTATATTTTATCACTTTAAAAAACAGAGAGTAATAGTAAGATAAAGATTCTAGAGAAATAAATAAATACAAATAAAAACAGCTACACGGAGCTACGATTTGCTACAGAAGGCCAACAGGAAGTAGAGAAAACACTGTCCAACAGCGACACCCGCAGTCAGGAAGTGGAAGAAAGAGTCTGAAAGAATTTCTGGCTTGGCCAATCCTATTGTAAGACTAGTGGGTTGTGATTTTTAGTAACTGACCTAACATGTATATTTATTAAATTCTTATTCCTTCTTTTATAATTCCCAATTAAAGTTGATAGTTGATTCAGAGGTTTATAACTTATTTTCAATAAAGTTATAGGAAAACGTCTTCGTTTTTCTATCAAGTACTGTCTAATTGAACTTGTGTTGCTGTTCTTTCCATGGGTATAAACCCCGGTGGCGTAATCGGGACTAAGTGTGATTAGCGCCTCGGTTACATATGCAAGACATAGGTTTCAGCTGTTGCATTCCTTGTGTCAAGCCACTCTTGAACAACAGAAAGCATCAGAAGCGTCTTGCTCTAAAAAGGCCTGGGGCCTCATTTATAAAGCGTGCGTACGCACAAAACGGGGCTGGAAACGTACGTACGCCAGTTCCCACGCAAAGGTTGTGATCTATAAAAAACAAACTTGACGGGAGAATGTGCGCACCTTTAAGCAAACTTTGAGCCGTGCGTACGCACATTCTGGAGACAAAGGGAATTGGCGACACCGATGGTGAGGTCGTGAACTGAAGTTAGATTGTAGAAAATAAATGTGAGAAGAACGATTATAAGAATTAATGACATTTAATTTTCACTCCATTTCATACGTTATATCCACATTATCATGAAGATTAAATCCAACAGTGTTATTTGTGCCGATTGTTTTAGGCTATATACATCTAGTAAAATCCAAACGTAATTCAAAATGTATTAAAAGTAAAATAAAATAATAATCAGCGCTGCCTTACAGTCACATTGTCCACAACGGGAGCACAGGAGGACATGGCGCGATACATGTGATAGCCTACAGAATAGCATGAAATACCCTTTTATTAGAGAACTGCAGAACACAGTGTAAAAAGGAAATATTTTCCTTAATGTACATAGCCTATATCATAAAATGTCAAAGTCTGCAAATACAGTCATGAAGCACAATCGCTACTCATCATCGGTCCTAACTATTACGGTGTTCATTACAAAACCGTCAAGAAGCATGTGTTCACTATAACATTTTCGTCTTAAATTTTCGCCCACAAATTAATTAAGTGATTTTGTCAAGGTGTTAACGATCAGTCTATTTGCTAGAAACATATAAATTCTCCGGTGACCCGGGTATGTAATGCTTCATGATGGCACTCCTGGCACTGTTGGAGGATTACGCTAATGGCAGAATAAGGAGAGAACGGGTTTTCAGGGACCATGATGATTTCCTGGCCCATGATGATGACTGGCTAATAAGCCGATTTAGATTCCCTAGAGCTGTGCTCTTGGATCTATGTGCTGAATTGGGTCCAGTATTAGAGAGGGCAACACGCCGGAACCATGCCATCCCAGTCCAAATACAAGTCCTCACCACTCTGGGGTTCTTGGCAACCGGCTGTTTCCAGCGGGAATTGGCAGACAGGTAAATTAATAATATAAAAAAACTATAAGTAATCCTCAAATTTGTCTCTAAGACCTTTTTGTATATGAAATAATTCTATTGGAATCTATCATCTCACCCTATAGGTCTGGTATATCACAGCCGTCCCTGAGTGCCATAATATCTGTCGTTTTAAATGGTATACTTAATATGGTTAGTCGATACATCAGGTTCCCCTACACTGTGCGAGAACAGGCCGAAATTAAAACGCAATTTGCAGCAATGTCTGGTTTCCCAAATGTAATCGGTGCAATTGACTGCACTCATGTTGCTATAAGGGCACCATCTGAAAATGAATTTGCTTATGTTAATAGAAAGCATGTGCATTCTATTAATGTGCAAATCATATGTGACTCCAACATGACCCTCACAAACATTGTGGCACGCTGGCCTGGTTCAACACATGATTCCTTTATCTTGACACATAGCAGTGTAGGGAACAGACTAAATGCAGGCGCAGTACGTGATGGCTGGCTTCTTGGTGAGTTTAACAATATTAAAAAGTAGAAACTGTAACAATTTTGTTTTTAATATAATTATAACCTGCAGGCGACAGTGGCTACCCCCTGAGACGCTGGCTCCTCACCCCATTTTTAAACCCGCAGAGCGCAGAGGAAACTCATTATAACGAGGTCCACTCTCGTGCCCGCGCAGTTGTGGAGCGTGCCATCGGCATCCTGAAATGCAGATGGCGTGCTCTGGATGCCTCGGGTGGCAGACTTTTATACCATCCAGCAAAAGTGTGCAAGATTGTCAGGGCGTGTGGTGTTTTGCACAATATAGCACTGAGAAACGGTATTCCTCTCCCTCCTGATCTCCCTCTACCCCAGCATTACGACCCCGAGCCACAGCCCCCTGGCCGACAAGAGGGATATCAACGAGGTGCAAGAATCCGTGAGGATGTCATGCGGCGTTTGTAAAGAAAGACAAAACTCAAGGTTCATGTTTTAACTGCATCTTTTAATGATTGTGCAATTTCTTGCATCACTTCTCTCATCTGCCGTAGCTCATCTGCAACCCTGTTGACAGCGTTTATTGTCTCTCGCTGTAACTGCAGGACTGCGTCAGTGAGTACCCGACCACTTTTGGACGTGCCAGACGCAGAAGGGGCACTGCTTTGAGCCGGACGCTGTGCATCTGCATCTGAGAACCCCTCACCCTGAACCTCCTGTTCATTTACAGCTTCAGACTCCGGAAGGACTGGAGGACAAACAATTGGCAACATTTATCCATTTATCACCCCACACACTCAAATGTACAGCGTTAATGATTAAAAATCGGTTTAACCTTGCTCCTCTGTGGTTTCAGTCACGTCAGTGTCTCCCTCCTTTTCCGACACAATACCACACACGCTGACCTCCCCAATTATAGCCGCGATTTTGCTGTCTACTGATGTGAGATCAGCTGTACATGGGCCCCCACCAGTTGCAGCCACGCTCTGGCGGTGGGAGGACAGTTTTCTCTTTGCCTCCACCTTGAATGAATGAGAATCTTTATTTCACATATTTTGCATACTGTAAGCACATGTAAATAAAACTTTTTGAAAATCAATATTGCTATTTATATAGGTATATAGCCTAATAAAACACAAATGTAATATGTTGGTAAAAAAAAAATTTGTATACCTTCAGGTCGGACCATTTTTTCTTTAATTCTGCAACTGTCCGTTCTGTCCCACTGACACAATTGACGGCAGAAGCAATACTTTGCCACTCGCACTGCTTCTTTTTATTAGTGACCCCACTGCTGTGGCCACCAAATAACACAGTTTTCCGAGCCTCCACCTCCCCTACAAGTGTTTCAATCTCAGTATCTGAGAAATTACGTTTTTTTCCTCTTTTCTCACCTGTCGCCATTATTAAAATTAGGCTAACAGAAATGCACGTTTTCACTTTCTTGGATTAATTAATTGGCGGGTCGCATGCCAGTTTTCCAGGTATATATGGGATTCCACTCTCATTTACATGCTGATCAGCAATCATGAGGTGATTTGCATTGACTATTTATGGTTAAAAATGGGCGTGTACAGGGCGGGATATGAGGCTGGTTCACGTACGCACATCTGCGGGTGATCTGTGATTTATAAAGGGAACATTGCTTACAGGTGTGCGTACGCACGGTTTTATAAATCGAAATATTTTTTGGCGTACGCCATTTTTGGCTTTTGGGCGCACGTAAACTTTTAGTAAAGATCCTACGCATAGTTTTATAAATGAGACCCCTGGACTGCTGCTGGGTGGTCCAAAGTTATGTTCTCTGATGAAAGTAAATTTTGCATTTCCTTTGGAAATCAGGGTCCCAGAGTCTGGAGGAAGAGAGTAGAGACATACAATCCACGTTGCTTGAGGTCCAGTGTAAAGTTTCCACAGTCAGTGACGGTTTGCGGTGCCATGTCATCTGCTGGTGTTGGTTCACTGTGTTTTCTGAGGTCCAAGGTCAACACAGACGTATACCAGGAAGTTTTAGAGCACTTCATGCTTCCTGCTGCTGACCAACTTTATGGAGATGCAGGTTTCATTTTCCAACAGGACTTGTCACCTGAACACAGTGCCCAAAGCTTCCAGTACCTGGTTTAAGGACCATGGTATCCCTGTTCTTAATTGGCCAGCAAACTCGCCTGACTTTAACCCCATAGAAAATCTATGGGGTATTGTGAAGAGGAAGATGCTATATGCCAGACCCAAGAATGCAGAATAGCTGAAGGCCACTATCAGAGCAACCTGGGCTCCCATAAAAACCTGAGCAGTGCCACAGACTGATCGACTCCATGACACGCCGCATTGCTGCAGTAATTCAGGCAAAAGGAGCCCCAACTAAGTATTGAGTGCTGTACATGCTCATACTTTTCATTTTCATACTTTTTAGTTGGCCAAGATTTCTAAAAATCCTGTCTTTGTATTGGTCTTAAATTATATTTTAATTTTCTGATACTGAATTTGTGATTTTCCTTAGTTGTCAGTTATAATCATCAAATTCAAAAGAAATATACATTTGAAATATTTCAGTCTGTGTTTAATGAAGAATATAATATACAAGTTTCACTTTTTGAATGGATTTAGTGAATATATATATATACACGCACACACACACACACACACACACACACACACACACACACACACACACACTATAAGCTCTGTGTACTTTCTGAAATCCATATGGTGGTAATTGTGTTCAGGCTGAACAGTATTTGCTACAGTATTGCATCAGAAAGTGCTCTAGAGATCCCCTGAGGAAATGTTCCACTCATTCTCTACTATAGGAGAGGAAGAATTGTGTAAACGTGTTAAATCATCTAAACCAACAACATGTATGTTAGACCTTATTCCATCTAAGCTCCTAAAAGAGGTGCTTCCAGAAGTCATAGATCCTCTTCTGACTATTATTAATTCCTCATTGTCATTAGGATATATCTCCAAAACCTTCAAACCGGCTGTTATTAAGCCTCTTATCAAAAAAACACAACTTGACCCCAAAAACTAGTTAATTATAGCTCGATCTCAAATATCCCTTTTCTCTCCAAGATTCTAAAAAAAGGTAGTATCCTAACAATTATATTCCTTCTTATAGAAAAATGGTATCTGTGAGGATTTCCAGTCAGGATTTAGACCGTATCATAGTACTGAGACTGCTCTCCTTAGAGTTTACAAATGATCTGCTCTTATCCTCTGATCGTGGTTGTATATCTCTATTAGTGCTATTGGATCTTAGTGCTGCGTTCGACACTATTGACCACAACATTAATTTGCATATTTCTTCGCGACCCGGTGAAACATACCAATTACATAATGGAATGCATAGTCGATATAAAAAAAAAAACTGGACGAGGAGGATTTCTTACTGCTAAATTCTGAAAAAAAAACAGAGGTGTTAATTATAGGACCTAAAAACTCATTCATTCATTCATTTCTCTTTTATTCCTTTCATGAAAATGCATTATTTGTCCAAGGAACACACAATTCATATGAATTTTTCCTTTACATTTCCATGATCAGAAAGGAGCAGATGGAAGAATAATATTCTTATATTTATCTGCCCCCTTTATAAACATAAATAGATGGCATTAGCATTGTTCCCTCTACCACCACCCAAAATTTATTAACATAAATAATAGATGACATTAGCATCACCCAAAATGTATTAACATAAATAGTAGATAACATTAGCATTATTCCCTCCACCATCACCCACACTCCAACATATTTGATATTTATTTAAACGTTTTACAATGATCACATACAAACAAAATCAAAATTCAGTTTGATATAATTCAAGTTGTTTCTTTTTATAACTCCTTTTAAATTCCAAAATATTTTTGCAGCTTTTTAAATCTTTCCTTAAAGAATTCCATGCTTTTACTCCAGCAACAGACAAACACATTTGTTTCAAATTTGTTCTTGCTATTTGATGTTTAAAGTCATACGGCCGTCTGTGATTTTCATCTTCAGAAGTAAAAACAAATAACTTTTGTAAGTCATTTGGAAGAGCTTTGCTTCTAGCTTTAAACATCACTAATAGAGTTTGTAATTCTATAATGTCTTTAATTTTTAATAATCCTGACCTAATAAAGAATTGATTTGTATGGTCTCTATATCCTGCTTTAAAAATAATGCGAATGGCTCTTTTCTGTAAAATAAATAAAGGCATAATGTTGCTATGATATGTATTTCCCCATATTTCTACACAATAGTTTAAATAAGGCAAAATCATTGAACAATATAACATTTTCATTGTATTATATGGTAAACTGTATTTAACCTTATTCAAGATAAATAAGCTTTTTCCCATTTTATTTTTTATATGCAATATATGACTTTTCCACGTCAATTTCTCATCTAAGGTGACTCCTAGAAATCTGATTTCAGACACCTTCTCAATGTTTACATTGTTTATAGATAAGCTGACTTCCTCCTTTCTTTTATTGCTGAATATCATAAACTTTGTCTTATTCAAATTTAAAGATAATTTATTTACATCAAACCACAATTTTAGTTTAATCATTTCATCTTCAATATTATTAGCTAAGGTTTTCAAGTCATTTCCTGAACTGTATAAATTTGTATCGTCTGCAAATAATACATAGTGTAACATGTTTGAAACCTCACAAATCTCATTTATATATAAAATAAAAAGTTTGGGTCCTAAAATTGAGCCTTGTGGTAGTCCACATTCTATATTCATACATTCTGACCTATAACCGTCAAACTCAACATATTGTTGTCGTTGTTGTAAATAGCTGGTTAACCAGTCCAGTGCAACTCCTCTAATTCCATAAGTATATAATTTAGAAATGAGAATTTGATGATCTATAGTGTCAAATGCCTTCTTTAAATCAATGAACACTCCTATTGTGTATTTATTTCTATCTATTGCGGTTGTAATATCTTCAATAATTTTCATGATAGCCAAGCTTGTAGACCTATTTGACCTAAATCCGTACTGATTTTCATTTAATAATTCATGTTTTTCAATAAAGTTGTCTAATTTATTAACAAAGAGTTTTTCAAACACTTTGGAAAATTGAGATAGGAGAGATACTGGTCTATAGTTATTAAAAATATGTTTATCTCCAGCTTTAAAAAAAGGTATTACCTTAGCTGTTTTCATACTATCTGGGAAAACTCCTTCTGTAAAAGAATAATTAATTATATAATATAATGGTTTAATAATGCAATCAATTGTGTTTTTTATTATTTTCATGTCAATACCATCACTATCCGTTGAGGTCTTGTTTTTTAGCTTATAAACCACAGATAATATTTCATTTTCAGTCACCTCACCTAGATACATTGACTGCATAATCCTATTTTCCCTTTTCCAGACTCCCCCTAGCTGATCACTAGGTATTGGTATTTCATTTGCTAAGCTAGGTCCTACATTTACAAAGAATTGATTTAGTTCATGAACCATTTCATATTTATTTTCAATCACCCTATTGTCCTTTTCAAAATATTTAGGTAATTCCGTTCGTCCAGTCTTATTCCCAATTACATTATTCAGAATATTCCATGTAGCCTTTATGTTATTTTTATTTTCATGCAACATTCTATTATAATAGTCCTTTTTTGCTTGTCTCAATATATTAGTCAACTTATTTTTATATTTCTTATAGCGTTTTTCTGCATTCTCTGTTCTTGATTTAATAAACTCCTTATAAAGTCTGTTTTTCTTTTTAGAGGCATTTTTTAATCCGTTTGTTATCCAAGGTTTACTATTTTGCCTTTGTTTGGATCTGCATAGGATCTCAGGACAGTGCTTATTATACAGAGTAAGATAACATTTAAGAAAAGAATTATAAGCATTGTTTACATCATCTGTGTACACCTCTTTCCACTCTTGTTTGAATAAATCATTCCTAAACTTATTAATATGATCAGCACTCCTTTTTCTTTTGTATATTTGTTGGTATATTGTTTTTTTAGACAATTTGTAGTCAAATATTGCAAATATAGGCAGATGGTCACTTATATCATTTATTACCAACCCACTAGTAATGTGATTCTCCAAAACATTTGTAAAAATATTGTCTATTAAAGTTGCACTAGTTGTGGTTATTCTGCTAGGCTTCGTTATTAATGGATACAGCCCATTTTTATATAATATCTCTAAAAAATCTGAGTTTTGTATATGTGAATCTACCTTTAGAAGATCAATATTATAATCTCCACAAATTACGAGATTTCGTTTATTATTTAGACCATGAATCATTTCTTCTAATTTATCCATGAAGGTTTCCACTTTTGATCCTGGTTTTCTATATACACATGCAACAACAATATTCCTATTTTGTTCTATTTCTATTTCTACAGCTACACTTTCCATTAAATCATTAATGGCTGTTGTCATGCATTTAACTGGTCTACATTTCAATTCATTATAGATATAGAGGGCCACTCCCCCTCCAGTCCTATTGACTCTGTTGGTGACATATAAATCATAGCCCTTTAATTTCAGATCAACCTCCTTGCCTTTCTTTATCCATGTTTCAGATAAAGCAATTAACTTAAATCTTCCTTTAAATGTCTCCAAAAAATGTTTGATTTCAGAAAAATGTTTTGATAGACTTCTACAATTGAAATGAATAAAAGAAAATGCCTGTTCAATTTGTACCTCATCAAGTTGTTCCTCAGTGTAATACTGACATGAGTCCCTAATATGATTAAATAAATTAATCTCTGGATCCACATTATTTTCAAAATCATATGTATCACGTTCTATATAATCAACACTTGCAAAGGCTTCAGTCTTAAATGAGAGAGTCATGAGTTCCTTATAAGAGATCCAATAATCAAGCAGAAAAAAGGAATGATGCACTCACTATTGTCATTTGTACAGATCCAGGTCCTTCATTTTTCTCACCATAATCACCTTGGCTTGTTCCGGAGGTCCATTCGTACGAATGAAAACTTTTCCATTCCTGGTCCAAGTTGATTGAATTTTATTTTCCTTTTTCAGGGTACGACTGGTCCAAGCAATTTCTGCATTTTTCTTTGTCAAGTGCTCATTTAAATACACTCCGGTGCCTTTAAGTTTCTTAGCTTCCTTCAGGATTTCCACCTTATACTTTCTACTTACAAACTTGACAATGATTTTAGGTTTAGTTTTTTTGTCCTTACTTGGAAGAATATGACATGCTGAAATTTGCTGACTGTCCAGAGGAATGGTTTTGCTCTTCATGAAGCGCACCACTTGTTGCTCCAGGGTTTCAAGCTCCTCAGATGGTGCATCCTCACCTTGTTGGTCCCCAGATGGGCCTGTAGCCCGGGCATAACTTTGATGCCTAGTCTCTAGGCCGGTGATTACAAGGTCATCAGCTCTGGAATACTGTTCCAAGTCATCCACCCTTTGTTCCAGGAGCTCAATACGTTCATCCTTCTGTTGGATAATAGTTTTTAGTTGCCTGATCTCCTCCATGAGGCCTGTCAGTTTTCTTTGTTGTCCCACCACTTCACTTATTTCCTTTGACATAAAATTCAGGGAATTTTTAATTTCCGCCATTTCAGCTGCTATTTTTGCAGTATTGGCCATTGTACTCCAAACAGTCTTGACTTTTGTTGGATGTCAGTGCAATTTGATGATTTTAATGGATTTCATCAGGCCTTTGAGCAGAGAGAAACAGTTGCAGCCATCTTACTCAAAGCCACGCCCCCAACTCTGCATGTAATAACCTATTGTAATGGTTTATTTGGTGTTTTTTCTGCACGCTTAATAAACAAACTCCAGCTAGTCCAAAGTGCAGCAGCTAGAGTTCTTAATAGAACCAGGGAGTATGACCATATCTGTCAACACTGCAATGGCTCCTTATCAAACATCATATAGATTTTAAAATCTTGCTTATTACTTATAAAGCCCTGAATGGTTTAGCACCTCGGTATTTGAACGACCTCTAGTTACATTACAGTCCTCCACGTCACCTGCGTTCTCAAAATTTTATAATACCTAGAATAGCAAAATCAACTGCAGGCGGCAGATCCTTTTCCTATTTAGTGCCTTAATTCTGGAATAACCTACCTAACATTGTTCAGGAGGCAGACACACTCTTGCGGTTTAAATCTATATTAAGGACCCATCTCTTTAACCTGGCTTACACATCACACACTAATACACTTCTAAATTTTCCAAATCCGTTAAAGGATTTTTAGGCTGTATTATTTAGGTAAACCGGAACCGGAAACACTTCACATAACACCCGATGTACTTGCTACATCGTTAGAAGAATGGCATCTACGCTAATATTAGTCTGTTTCTCTCTTATTCCGATGTCACCGTAGCCAGCAGATCAGTCACCCGGATCCAGTACATATCCAGACCAGATGGTGGATCAGCACCTAGAAAGGACCTCTACATCCCTGAAAGACAGCGGAGACCAGGACAACTAGAGCCCCAGATACAGATCCCCTGTAAAGACCTTGTCTCAGAGGACCACCAGGACAAGACCACAAGAAACAGATGATTCTTCTGTACAATCTGATTTTGCTGCAGCCTGGAACTGCTGGTTTCGTCTGTCAAGAGGAGAACTGGCCACCTCCCGCCTGAGCCTGGTTTCTCCCAAGCTTTTTTCTCCATTCTGTCACCAACGGAGTTTTGGTTCCTTGCCGCTGTCGCCTCTGGCTTGCTTAGTTGGGGACAATTCATTTACAGCGATATCATTGACTTGATTGCGCCTCCCAGCTCTGCATATTTTACATGTCTCTCTTTGTTAACACATCTGATTTAGATGATCAGCTTGTTAGAAGTGATCTCCATGCATGAACTGTGTGTTCATTGCTCCCTACACCCTGAGCTGGGCAAATCTGTTGAAGTTTACTTCACTTCGGAACATTCATTCATGGATTTGCGCTGCGCAATGTCTTCACACACTGACAAGTGAGACATTATATACCTCTGTAAATAAATACACTTTAAATTCATTTTTCACATACTTCAATGCACTATGAATGGAACATATGTGTTTGCTTCGAGCTGGAATCATGGCAGAAGATCCTGTGATTTTCACTTACGCAGGGCACTTACATTAGAATAGAACAAACTTCTGACGCGATAACAGAAACATTCAAAATGTGCAGAGCAGGGGGGCGCGAGGACTGCAGTTGAGAACTTTATACCGCCTTTTTTTGCTTTGCATTGCACCATGTAAACATAAAACCATGTCTGCATTTGTGATTGGAGAAATGACAAGCGCTACTCTAAACTGCTCAGAACTCGCGTTTGAATCATCAGTGGCAAATTCTTTAAATATGTAAATGTAAATACAGACTGTGAGTCAGAACAGCATGCATTGTAGTCTACTCTTCCAGGATCAGGAAACAGTCCTCCATAAAATGAGCTGCACACATCTGAATATTTGGGTTAAACTGTTCTTGAACAGTGTTGTAAATACAACGTAACCAGTGATTTCTAGTTGTGTCCTCTTTTAGAAGGCCAAACAATTTTTTTTCACTTTCACAATGAACCTGCATCTCCACATGATGGCAGCGGTGTCAACAGAGAGAATAAAAGTTACACCTTCCTTCTTTGCTAGGATATTCGGGCTGTGTTATGCAAATCTTACCATATCGTGACATAGACATGTTGGTGCATGTTAGAACGAGATGTTTTTTTAATTTGAAAGTCGCTTCATATTACCCCTTTAACAATGAACATTCATAATAGAAAACATAAAAAAATGGGTTTGCTTACATAATTGCATGAGAATATATACACCGAAAAAAATAAAAACATAAATCGTCTTTGAATATAAAATTAAAAGGGGAGGGGGGCAAATGTTTGAATGGCTAGTTAAAGATGTAAAGGGAACTGCCCTACTATAGTATCAATTAAAAATAAAATGACATTAGGAATCAATCATTTGTTCTCCTTATGTTAATATATGTGTGTTAACACAATTCAGCTGCAAATGAAGACTGACGCCAGGATGTGGTTTTTCAAAAAAAAACATTTTTACTTTGATTTCAGTTTTATAAGAAATAATTGAAGTCACACAAATTACTGTTTACACAACTCACTTATATTACACTGCTCATTTATATCACATTCCTCACTTACATTACACTGCTTACTTAAATTACTCACTTATATTACACTGCTCCCTACTATCCATATGCATCATTGCTCTTTCGTGTTTTTTCATCTTCTCCGAGAGTTCATGCATTTCAGTGACATCTGTAGTTGTCCATACGATGTCCATCACGCTCTCGCGATGGAACAAAATGCAGCGGTAAATTGGCAGAATACCACATCCTCGAAAATCCTAGTTTATACGACTTCCCGCCCTTTGTAGATACTTGTTTTATGTTTAAATTTGGTCTTGTTTGTCCTAATTCTTTAATTTCCAATTTATCCTTATTGCTACGTTGAATTAATGGTTTTTATTTCAATGACACGATAGAATTAATCTGCGCTGAGATAATGTTCACCGTTATGTCGATCAAGTTCAGCTGACAAAGGCATAGGTGTCCCTGTCTCTCTGTTTTTGTTTTTGTTTTTTTCAGAAATCGCCCAAAAAGGGGAGGTACTACACAAAACGAGACTCGACGTGGATTGGACTATTTAGGCAGCACAAACAGTCTAGAATAGTGAAAGCTATTGTAACACTGTGGTTGAATGTAAAAGAAGAAAAAATCCCTCCCTTTCCTTTGGTGGTGAGTCGCCAAATCGCCCTAATGGAGAAACCGCCACTGTCAACCCAAAATGTATTGTTTATACTGCAATCACAATAATAATGCAGCTGTTTGTCCAACAAGTTTCATCAACGTCAAAATATTTACAGATAGAGGTATTAAACCTGTTGCTCATATATTTTAATTTGTTGCGCTTGTAACACATTAAGTCACATGATAACGTTGACATGGCAGATGATGTATGGATCACATTCATACTCTGCAAGATTTGGCTGTAGGGTAAGTACTCTTTTTGTGCTCGTTAAGTAAATACTTACTGAGATTGAAATTAAGTACCTACTCATTGAGTATGCCTTTTCATACACAGCCATTTTCTTTGTATTTGCAGGGTTTATGAGTGAATGAGATGGGATCAAGGCTGGAACAGAAGACAAACAGGACAGAGAAGGACCGCCCGGAACCTTGCAGAGGTTAGTAGGGATGGGTGAACATTTAAAATTGACCATGAACATTAACCATGAACATTTTTGCTGCTTGTAAACGCTGTCCTCTGTTGTCAACAGCTCACATTGGCTAGAAAAATACTGCAAAATATATTAATGCAAAAGCTTTGAAGCATCAACGCAGTTTGTTGTAAAGCCTCACTGCTTCAAAAGCCCCTCTCGGCACATCCCTAGAGTTCAGATTAAACCTTAATTAAACACACCTGATCCAGTTAATGAAGTCCTTCAGGCTTATTTGAAAATTACATGTGTGAGCAGGGTTGGAACAAAACTTTGCAGGGCTTCGACCCTCCAGGAACTGAGTTTGACTTGAGCCCAAGACCCCACCTTCGAACAATGAGACCAGACAAGGGAGAAGTGGAGAGTGACTGTTTTTATGCCATACTTGAGGCGGTCATCTGTGGCAGGTTTGGTGATCGCTGACTGTGTGCAAGTGTTAAACAGAAGGGAAATGTAGTTCCAAGTGGACTGGGCTGGTGACTGAGGATAGTTATAAGACTGGTGACTGGAGATTTTGACCATTAAAACATTTCACTGATCTTTATTTTAATTTATTAATTGTAATTATTTTGGTCAAGAGACTGTCTATGCTGCTGTACTTTCTAAATGTATTCAGGGAATTAATTGTCATAATGTACACAAGATATAGAACATTAAAGTTTTCTAGATCTTAGAAAATGTGTGTACATTTGTGTCATTTTAATGTAATGCATTTTGTACTTTCTAATATACCATATTAGAATGCTGAAAAATAAAAAAACTAATATTGTACGGTAATGCATTTCTAATGAGCTGAAATGCTATTGAAAATGTTCTTGAAGCACATTAAAGTTAAGCTTAAATATATATATATATATATACTAACTCTACTTCTAGTGAAACTATACTGTGTGAAAGTTAAGATATGTTGTACATTTGAACACAATGCAAAATCTATACACTAGCAACACAACTGCATGAGATCGCTCCTGCTGTAATCATTTAAGGCGTGCGCATTCCAGGATTCTGGTTTTGTCACTTGCTATCTCAAAAAGAACCCAATGAATGCCGTGGCTCCACCCGAAGTGAGGTACACCTCTCCTTGAGAGAGCACTTAACTTGTGCTCACTGTCCACAATCAAATCACTTCATCTCAAGACCAAAAGAAACTCAACAGGTGAAAGTACTCATTTTAACTCACCTGGACGGATATATTATGGATTTTATCTAAATTATCTTGTAAGATAACAGGTAAACTTTGTTTTGTAACACAGCCAGACATTTTAGTAATATAATTTTGATAATTTTGACTTGTTAAATTCAACCAAATATAGGCAAAAAAAAATTGGAACAAAATGAAGGATTTCTTAATTAATATAAATTAAAGGATTTATTAAACATTAATGAAAATAATGTAAATTCAATATAGTGAGTCTTTTTTAAGACACAGAATTCTAGTGTGTGTGTGTGTGTGTGTGTGTGTGTGTGTGTGTGTATATATATATATTAATATATCTTTTGCATTAATATATATATATATAATGCATGTGTGTGTTGTTGTTGGGATTGAGGGATACAAATTTAAGCTTACCCTACAAAAGTTTGGAAAAATTAAAAATGTACATACTTTTTAAAGAAGTATCTTATGCTTACCGAGATTGCATTTATTTGACCAGAAAAACAGTAGATCAGTGCAATATTATTCAAACTTTACAAAAAAATTTTGTTAAATATTATTACAATTTTAAAGTCGTTTTCTATTGTAATATATTTTTACATTTAATTTATTCCTGCGATAGCTAAGCAGAATTTTCAGCATTCATTACTCCATTTTCAATTTGAATTTGAACAAACATGTATTTGTAGTTGCTCAAAATCAAATTGATCTCTTTCTTTTCAATGATCAGGAGCTGAGAGCAACAGCAGACAGGATGAGTTGGGGAGCACTTTATGCCCAGCTGGGAGGGGTAAACAAACACTCCACCAGCTTGGGAAAGATCTGGCTTTCTGTCTTCTTCATCTTTCGCATTTGCATCCTTGTAATAGCCGCTGAGAAGGTCTGGGGGGACGAGCAGTCCAGCTTCACCTGTAACACACAACAGCCAGGCTGCAAAAATGTCTGCTACGACTACTTCTTTCCAGTCTCACACATCCGTTTCTGGTGCCTGCAGCTCATCTTTGTGTCTACACCAGCTTTGCTGGTGGCTATGCATGTGGCATATAGCAAACGCAATGTAAAGAAAGGACTTTTGGCCAAACGAGGTGGCAAAGTCAAAGGGGATGACCTGGAGAGCTTGAAGAAGAGGCGTCTACCTATCACTGGGCCACTGTGGTGGACCTACACCTCAAGCCTGTTCTTCCGGATCCTTTTCGAGGCCGGATTCATGTATGCTCTGTATTATGTCTACGATGGGTTTCAGATGCCTCATCTGGTGAAGTGTGAGCAGTGGCCCTGTCCCAATAAAGTTGACTGCTTTATCTCACGACCAACAGAAAAGACACTCTTCACCATATTTATGGTGGGTTCTTCTGCCATTTGCATTTTGCTCAATGTGGCTGAACTGGCCTACCTGATTGTCAAAGCACTGCTGAGGTGCTCAGCCAGAGCCAAAGGAAGGCATGCTTTTGTTCACCAAGACAAAATGTCAACAGAAAAGGCTCACATACAGAATGAAAAGAATGCAAAGTTGATGTCATCTGCTTTGGACTCCTCAAGCAACAAGACTGTTTAAGATTATACCTACATCCAGTGACTAATTCTAGTAACATGGTAATGAGCTTGAAAATACATTTTTATTTTTTTACTTTTTTAATGCCACCAGGGCACAAATTACAATTACAATTAGCCTATGTTGTGTACCCTGTTTTTGACAACATGCCCTGAGAATAAAACAAAGCCACAAACCTGTCAGCAGGTTTCAAGAATGCTTCATTACAAAACTGACATTACTCCCCCAAAAGACAATTAGGGCATATGACACAGTCTGAAAAAAATGTTGGAGGTTGTTGAACTTCATTTTCCACATTCCTCAAGAGCCTGTCACATTACTCTCTAATGGCATTAAAAAATCCCAAGAGTGACTCCTAGTGGTCACAACGACATAAATGAAGTTTAGAGACCATCATTGTATAAAATAGTGTCCTTTATTGAGGGGTCGTTTACAAGATATTGTATTGTATGTAAATGTCCATAAGAGTCCATAAGATACAATCTAAATGGAATTGGTTATGGGTCATCTGAGCCATGCTTGTCCTTCATTAAATATTTTCCTTCCAGGAAACAGAATATGACCGATTATAGAAGAAAATACTGAGACAAAACCTAACCTCAGAAATGGCTTTAGAGTTCAATTCATTAATTTTTTTTTTTTTTTTTATGTATTACTAGTATTTTTAAAGTGTAAGTTTTGTGACAAATACTTGTTCCACTGAAAAAGACAAATGATAAATGTAATGTGAAAGTCCCAATTAAAGTGAAAATAAAAACAATCTTTAAGTGGAAAGACCTTTTCTTGATTCACCCCAATGATTCACCCCAATTATAAATTAAACACAATTAAACATCTAGAATAATTACATCTGATAGCCCAGCACCAAATCTTTTTCATTAATAGACTTCTGTAGCATACAGTAGGCTGCTGTTTTATCTTCAAAATAAATTTGAAAAGTGTTAGATTTTTCAGTAGATTCTAGTAGATTCGATAGTAGATTTCAGCCTATTCTAATGTTATCACCATCAATTATAATCTATCTTTAAAGTGAATTATTCATTCATTTTAGTTCAATAAGCCCAGTTAAATACAAACTAAATTAGCCAGTTAAAAATAAAATTAAAAATACCGTAAATCCCCAAATATTACACAACTATAGCATAAAAATGATAAAATGTGTTGTCATGTTACATGAAAAATTACACTTATGTTACACAAAATCTCGGATCTTTGAAACTACAGACATTGTTATAACCCTTACGATAGGCTTTCTAGACAAGGCCAAACTTGTTTGTAAACTTGTTTACCCTTAAATGCATGCCTTGTGTCTTTAGCAAACCGAGAGATCATTCACTATTTCTCCCTCCTTAATTTTTTTATAAATGTATAAATTTATATTGAATATATTCATTATAAACAATATAACAAGAAAAAAAAAACAATAATAGAAATCAATGCCTGTTTTGTTTTAGTCGCTAGAGATATGTAAATGTGTAAGTAGCCTATATTTTTCCTGCTGAATTATAGTTCCATATCTGGTGACTCCAATGCATCTTTTTTCCTTGACGTGGCACTGTTTGATACACAATGATGACGTGATGTTTCACTCATAATTACCACAGGCATAAAACAAAAGACTATCATCAGCACAAATTGAACTGGTTTGAATGGCTTTTCTACAGAGGAATTACTGTACACAATGAAATATGAATGTCACTGTCATTTGATGGTGGATGTGGTGAATAAGGTGCCAGTGATCAAAAATTTGATTTGATTTTAAAGCCATTGAAAACAATAGTTTTGAGAATATGGTTGAGATTATGAATATGAGTGTACTGTGGAAGTGCAATCTGATGATGACAGTGATGGTAACATCACTCAAATCAAATCCTTCCACATTTAAAAAAGGTAACAAAATAAGCTTTATTTTATTTTTCTGAAATTGAAGAGAAGTTCCATCTAAAATTGTCATCTAAAATTTTATCAGACTCCAATATTTATGTTTAGTTCACTTTACTGGTGCAGAAAAGGACCTTTATATTGTCATTAAAGTAAACTTACTAGCACTTACTATAGCACTTTTTTACGATACAAATCATTGCAAAGCAACTTTACAGAAAATTAAGTTTTTCTACAATATTTAGTAGTAGCTTATAAGTGGTGACTGTCAGTTTATGTGCATATGACAGAAATTTTCAGAAAAATTAATACAAGACGTACTCAACAAGACGATGAACATTTTTAACAGCAATTATTATATGAAGTAATCACACTTGTAGCAATATTTGGTTGTTCTGTATGTTTTAGGGTTGGCATCATCTCTTCTCAGGTGTTCTGGATCCAGACTGGAGCTTGTGTAAATCCCGTGGGATGTAAATCCTGTGGCAAAACAGGGAAACAAATAGAGTCATAATTAGCGTAGCTGCTGTTCCAACCAAGTCAAATTAATTAGTTTAACCCAAGCTAAAGAATAATAATGCACATTTGATCAAATACAACTGCAGTCACAAATTATGAGATGCATTATTCAAATGCTTGGTGAAAGATATGTGTTTTTAATCTAGATTTAAACAGAGAGAGTGTGTCTGAACCCTGAACATCAGGAAGGCTATTCAAGAGTTTGGGAGCCAAATGTGAAAAAGCTCTACCTCCTTGAGTCGGACTTTGCTATCCTAGGAACTACCAAAATATTGTAAGGACTTTAGCCTCTGCATTTTGGACGACCTGTAGCTTGTTTATTGAAGATGCAGGACAACCAACTAGAAGTGCATTACAATAGTCCAGTCTAGAGATCATGAATGCAAGAACTAGCTTTTCTGCATCAGAAACAGGTAACTGTTGCAAATAAATGCACAGACACTATTTAACTGAACAGAGATGACATCACTGAATTCAATGATGAACTGCATTATTGACAGACTGTTTTCCTAATGAATGTTGTTCAGTTGCTTTGAAGCAATGTATTTTGTTTAAAGCGCTATATAAATAAAGGTGACTTGACTTGACTCTATGACTTGAAATCTATAATAATGTGAAATTTTATGAATTTTCAGTAACAATATACAATACTATACAATTCAAAAGCTTGATGTAAATAATATAAATGTAACAAATAAATGTAACTGTAACAAATGTAACAAACAATGCTGTTCTTTCAGCAATCCCCCCTAAAAAAACTGGAAAAAATATTCTCAGCTCTTTTCAACATTAATAATAATAATTATAATAATAATAACAATATATATATATATATATATATATATATATATATATATATACTTTATTTTTGTAGAAAATAAGATTGTTAAAAGGATTTCTGAAGGATTGTGTTACTGGAGTAATGATGCAAAAAAATTCAGTTTGAAAGTCAGCTTTGATTGTTCCTAATAAACTGTTTAACTGCTCCCCCAAGTGGATATTAAATTATGTTGTGGGATAATTAAATATATTCTAAATAAACTACAAATATAAAGTTATATAGATTTATTTTGTCCTCACATTATTTCTTGTAACTCCTCCCTCTCAGCGGCACAGATGACTGAATGGCTCATTATGCAGCTCATTATGCAGGTCTTTGTCTTCTCCGGTGTAAATCACAATGATATTCATGATAGTTGACGCCTACTCGCATATGACTTTTACCAACAAAAAGTGTCTTAGAAAATTTAAATCAATATATTGTTCAATATATTGTTCAATATATCGACTTATAGTCCAGTGCGACTTATATGTGTTTTTTTCCTCATCATGACGTATTTTTTGGACTGATGCGACTTATACTCAGGTGCGACTTATAGTCCGAAAAATACGGTAAACAGGATGATTTTCACATAATTTAGAAAGAAAAATTCTAGGCTACAAGCTCCAGTTCTAAACAATCCTGGGACCCAATGTTCTGTATGTGTTTTATGGCCTTATTCAAGTGATTTAACATTTTTTTTACTAACCACGCATAACATTTTTTTTTCTCAAAAACACAATCATGTACATACATGCTGCTCACATATTATTATAGCCCAGTGTGTGCTGATTACAGTGAGATTAGACTTTAGCCATTTAGATATTTATAAGCAACTGAAAAAAGCACAAATGTCAGGGCATGACAAAACTTCTCCAGGCCCCAAAAATACCCTTAGACTCCAGGGGTTAATCTAGCCACTGTGCTAAATAAAAACCTTGGATTGTTTTGGTTATTTTCAATAAATTTGTGGATATGCTCGGCCTTGGCAGTTTTTAGGGCCTGTCTATAGCTGGACATACTGTTTTTCCACGCAATTCTAAAAACTTCCAAGTCAGTTTTTTTCTCCATTTGACTCAAGACTACGAGTTTCTTTCTTGAGACAGTGAGTATTACTGTTATACCATGGCACAGTATGTACATGCACTCAAATTTTTATTAGATTTTATTTCGTGCAGCAAATATTAAACAGGAAGATATAATTGATTCACATGCCGCTTGAAAGAAGTCGAATATCTCACTACAAATTAAAGAGCATAAAAAACATTTATTGTTTGTATTTTATCTTAAAATTGACAGAAGACTTTGTTATAATAATAAGTAACAAAGCCCAAAGCTTATTGCGATTAAAACATTACATATTATTTTCAAGCATTTATACCATAATTAAAAGCTTGTGAATAGTCACAAAATTTTATTTACTTCTGAAAAATCTACTTAACTTAGAGTCAAAAAAAATAAAAAGTTAAATATGGACGGGTAAATATTTATGGTTATCAACCAGTGAAATATTATTATTTTTTTCTTTCAACAAATAACAAATCATTTTAATGCAGCTAGCTCATAATCACGATTTAATATGTGGGAAACATGAAGTTTTTCGCTCAGCACAGTGTAGTGCATCGTTTTTTTTTTGTGGTTTATTATTTTGAGTCATTTGGGACAATGTGACACAGAAGACCCTCTCACAACATATTGCTTTATAGATCTGTTGTGTTTGCCACTCAGAAATGTTCACGCATGCTATCAGTAGTTCCTGCTCCGGCGCAGTTAGCGCTCACACTGCATGCATACCTCACCCTAATTAAACTGAACCACACTCTTGCCCACCTCTTCCAACCAACAGCATCTGAGCGTTGCACAGAGCGAGCGAACCGGACTTTGGGGGTCAGATGCATTCGGGCACGGTTCACATCCTTAGAAAATAATCCCATAGCCTAATCGATATTCTGTAATTAAAACAACTAATCGAATATTCGAAAATCGTGACCTATCCCTAACAAATACAAATTATTTTCTGTCTCTATTCGAGTTGTCTACATACTCTGCAAAAAAAAAAAAAAAACCTGTGTCAATAAAATTGGCCCTGATAAATGCAAGATTAGTACTGAAAAAAAAAATTACTTAATGACTTTTTTTCTTCAAATAACCTGGACTTTTATGTTTATTACTGAAACTTGGCCCACTGAAAATGAAGAACTTTCAGAACTTTTCAGAACTTTCTCCCACAAACTGTGGCTTTTTTAGCTCCCCTAGAAACTCTAGGAAGTGTGGTGGAATTGCTGTCAATTTTAAAAACATATTTAAGTCAAGTCAAGTCTGTCACGGCTTATGCTGCTGGAAGGAACACGGAGCCGAGGGATAAACAAAACAAGGATTTATTAAAAAAAAAAAAAAAAACAAGGTAAGTCGTAAATAACAGGTGGCAAGAGGCAAGTGGCAAGTAACAGGTGACAAGTAGACAAGTTGACATTTAGACGAGTAGACCCGACAAAACAGAACTGAAAGGACAAGGCTTTTATAGAAGGGATAATTGGGGAAACACAGGTGGATGGCATGACTAAATTAACAGGGACATGGAACACATGGGGAAATGACTAGACACACCTGGGAACTAATCAAAACCACACACGGAAGACAGAAACTGGGTCACAGGGGAAAAAACACACAAAATAAGTCCAGGTGTGTGACAGTACTCCCCCCTCCCGGTAGGTGCGTCCTCGCACCGTAGAAACAACAAAGGGAGGCGTGGGTGGGAACTTGGGAGGAGGTTCCGGTGGAGGACAGCCTCCCAGGAGGGGGCCAGCAGACAGGGACCACAGAGGAAGGAGATGACGGAGGGAGGAGCCAGGGAGGAGACAGGAAGGATGTGAAGCAGGAGGTACCCAGCAGGACCCAGGGCCACAGCCATAACGGCCCAAGGTGGGGCCGACGGTGGAAGGAGCCATGGAGGAGGAATGGTCACTGACTCCAGGGACTCGACCCACGGCAACGGAGCAAGTGGAGGAGGAGCCCGAGGCGGAGACGGAGAGCCGAAGAGCCAGGGTGACGGGGAGGAGCCGGAGGTCCTAGGCGGAACAGATGGCTCTGGTGACTGACGCGGCGATGTGGATCCGGAAGGCCGCGGTGAGGCCAGAGTGACCGAGGACTGAGGTGTAGCCGAGGGGATGAAGGAGCCTGACGGAGCCGGAGGGACGGAGGGATGAGGCGAAGCCGGAGGAGTGGAGTCCCGAGGCATAGGATGGACGACGCCAGACCAAGGCGGAGCCGGAGGGACGAGGGAGCCAGGCAGAGCCTGCGGACTGCCGGGCCATGGCGGAGAGGAAGGAGCTAGGAGCCATGGTGGAGCCGACGGGTCAACGGGCCGAGGCGGAGTCCAGGCCTCAGAGGCTGGAGGCGGAGGTGAGGGAGACGCCGACCAAGGCGTCGCTGGAGGATGGCGGTCCCGCTGAGCTCGCACCACAATGATGGTAGGCTGAGGGCGAGCAGAGGGGCAGCCAGACGACAGCTGAGGAGGAGGCAGGAGTGGGTGGGAGGGTGGGAATTTTGGAGGAGCAGGCATTGGAGTAAGCTCTGGGGCTGGAGCCCTTCCTGGGCTTAACGGAGGATCAGGAGCCCGTCCTGGGCTTAACGGGGAATCAGGAGCCCGTCCTGGGCTTAACGGGGAATCAGGAGCCCGTCCTGGGCTTAACGGAGGATCAGGAGCCCGTCCTGGGCTTAACGGAGGATCAGGAGCCCGTCCTCGGCTTAACGGAGGATCAGGAGCCCTTCCTGGGCTTAACGGGGGATCAGGAGCCCGTCCTGGGCTTAACGGGGGAACAGGAGCCCGTCCTGGGCTTAACGGGGAATCAGGAGCCCGTCCTGGGCTTAACGGGGAATCAGGGGCCCGTCCTGGGCTTAACGGGGGAACAGGAGCCCGTCCTGGGCTTAACGGGGGAACAGGAGCCCGTCCTGGGCTTAACGGGGGAACAGGAGCCCGTCCTGGGCTTAACGGGGGAACAGGAGCCCGTCCTGGGCTTAACAGAGGATCAGGAGCCCGTCCTGGGCCTACAGGAGGATCAGGAGCCCGTCCTGGGCTTAACGGAAGATCAGGAGCCCTTCCTGGGCTTAACAGAGGATCAGGAGCCCGTCCTGGGCTTACAGGAGAATCTGGCATAGGTGCATTGGAAACCCCCTCATTTTGACCCATTTGGCGCTCCATATTTTGCTCCCTCGTGGTGGGCAGTGTCGCCGGCTCTCGCACCTGGTCTGACGGGATGCTCTCTGGCTCTCCGTCATCGGTGGACTCGGGCTTATGCCTCGTACCGTGGGGAGATTGTAGGCTGGGCTCTGGGTCCAGAGTGGACCTGGCGAGATCCTCCATTGGGCCGACCGTGAGAGGGGACCCATTTCTCACCAGATTCCACTCTATAAATGCGGCGAAATCCTCCCGAGGACCATCTTCGGGCGACAACGCTCTGCACCTAGGGTTCAGGCTGGCGTGATAAAAGGTGCAGAGCGCGTGGTCCGGGTAGCTGGTGGCATTAGCTAGCCAGAGAAACCGTCTGGTATGGTCCTCGAGAGACAGTCCCTCCTGCTCCAGCAGGAGGAGGAGGTATTCGGGGCGATAGAGGGGATCCATGAAACACTACGGAAAGAAAAAAGACTGTGAAAAAAAACGGAAAACAAAACGGAGGGAAAACACGCAGTTTTTAACTTTTTCAGGTCGGGTCTTCTGTCACGGCTTATGGTGATGGAAGGAACACGGAGCCGAGGGATAAACAAAACAAGGATTTATTAAATAAAACATAAACAAGGTAAGTCGTAAATAACAGGTGGCAAGAGGCAAGTGGCAAGTAACAGGTGACAAGTAGACAAGTTGACATTTAGACGAGTAGACCCGACAAAACAGAACTGAAAGGACAAGGCTTTTATAGAAGGGATAATTGGGGAAACACAGGTGGATGGCATGACTAAATTAACAGGGACATGGAACACATGGGGAAATGACTAGACACACCTGGGAACTAATCAAAACCACACACGGAAGACAGAAACTGGGTCACAGGGGAAAAAACACACAAAATAAGTCCAGGTGTGTGACAAAGTCAAGTCACCTTTATTTATATAGCGCTTTAAACAAAATACATTGCGTCAAAGCAACTGAACAACATTCATTAGAGAAAACAGTGTGTCAATAATGCAAAATGATAGTTAAAGGCAGTTCATCATTGAATTCAGTGATGTCATCACTGTTCAGTTTAAATAGTGTCTGTGCATTTATTTGCAATCAAGTCAACGATATCGCTGTAGATGAAGTGACCCCAACTAAGCAATCCAGAGGCGACAGCGGCAAGGAACTGAAACTCCATCGGTGACAGAATGGAGAAAAAAACCTTGGGAGAAACCAGGCTCAGTTGGGGGGCCAGTTCTCCTCTGACCAGACGAAACCAGTAGTTCAATTACAGGCTGCAGCAAAGTCAGATTGTGCAGAAGAATCATCTGTTTCCTGTGGTCTTGTCCTGATGGTCATCTGAGACAAGGTCTTTACAGGTGATCTGTATCTGGGGCTCTAGTTGTCCTGGTCTCCGCTGTCTTTCAGGGCAGTAGAGGTCCTTTCTAGGTGCTGATCCACCATCTGGTCTGGATACGTACTGGATCCGGGTGACTGCAGTGACCCCCTGATCTGGATACAGACTGGATATGGTGGCTAGGGTGACCTCGGAATAAGAGTGAAACTGACAAATATTAGCGCAGATGCCATTCTTCTAATGATGTAGCAAGTACATCGGGTGTTATGGGAAGTGTTCCCTGTTCCGGTTTACCTAATTAATGCAACCTAAAAATCCTTTAACGGATTTGGATATTAAAAACATATTACTATGTTATGTGTAAGCCAGAGATGGGTCTTTAATCTAGATTTAAACTGCAAGAGTGTGTCTGCCTCCCGAACAATGTTAGGTAGGTTATTCCAGACTTTAGGCGCCAAATAGGAAAAGGATCTGCCGCCCGCAGTTGATTTTGATATTCTAGGTATTATCTAATTGCCTGAGTTTTGAGAACATAGCGGATGTAGAGGATTATAATGTAAAAGGAGCTCATTCAAATACTGGGGTGCTAAACCATTCAGGGCTTTATAAGTAATATTTAAGCAATATTTTAAAATTTATACAATGTTTGATAGGGAGCCAGTGCAGTGTTGACAGGACCGGGCTAATATGGTCATATTTCCTGGTTCTAGTAAGAACTCTTGCTGCTGTATTTTGGACTAGCTGTAGTTTGTTTACTAAGCGTGCAGAACAACCACCCAATAAAGCATTACAATAATCTAACATTGAGGTCATAAATGCATGGATTAACATTTCTGCATTTGACATTGAGAGCATAGGCCGTAATTTAGATATATTTTTGAGATGGAAAAATGCAGTTTTACAAATGCTAGAAATGTGGATTTCTAAGGAGTTTTTAGGTCTTATAATTAACACCTCTGTTTTTTCAGAATTTAGCAGTAAGAAATTACTCGTCATCCAGGTTTTTATATCGACTATGTATTCCATTAGTTTTTCAAATTGGTGTGTTTCACCGGGCCGCGAAGAAATATAGAGCTGAGTATCATCAGCATAACAGTGAAAGCTAACACCATGTTTCCAGATGATATCTCCCAAGGGTAACATATAAAGCGTGAAGAGTAGCGGCCCTAGTACTGAGCCTTGAGGTACTCCATACTGGACTTGTGATCGATATGATACATCTTCATTCACTGCTACGAACTGATGGCGGTCAAATAAGTATGATTTAAACCATGCTAATGCACTTCCATTAATATTAACAAAGTGTTCAAGTCTATGCAAAAGAATGTTGTGGTCAATATTGTCAAACGCAGCACTAAGATCCAATAAAACTAATAGAGAGATACACCCACGATCAGATGATAAGAGCAGATCATTTGTAACTCTAAGGAGAGCAGTCTCAGTACTATGATACGGTCTAAATCCTGACTGGAAATCCTCACATATACCATTTTTCTCTAAGAAGGAATATAATTGTGAGGATACCACCTTTTCTAGTATCTTGGACAGAAAAGTGATATTCGAGATTGGTCTATAATTAAATAGTTTTTTGGGGTCAAGTTGTGGTTTTTTGATGAGAGGCTTAATAACAGCCAGTTTGAAGGTTTTGGGGACATATCCTAATGACAATGAGGAATTAATAATAGTCAGAAGAGGATCTATGACTTCTGGAAGCACCTCTTTTAGGAGCTTAGATGGTATAGGGTCCAACATACATGTTGTTGGTTTAGATGATTTAACAAGTTTATACAATTATTCCTCTCCTATAGTAGAGAATGAGTGGAACTGTTCCTCAGGGGGTCTATAGTGCACTGTCTGATGTGATACTGTAGCTGACGGCTGAATGGTTGCAATTTTATCTCTAATAGTATCGATTTTAGAAGTAAAGTAGTTCATAAAGTCATTACTGCTGTGGTGTTAGGAAATGTCAACACTTGTTGAGGCTTTATTTTTCGTTAATTTAGCCACTGTATTGAATAAATACCTGGGGTTATGTTTGTTTTATTCTAAAAGAGAAGAAAAGTATTCGGATCTAGCAGTTTTTAATGCTTTTCTGTAGGATAGGTCACTTTCCCGCCAAGCAATACGAAATACCTTTAGTTTTGTTTTCCTCCAGCTGCGCTCCATTTTTCGTGCTGCTCTCTTTAGGGTGCGAGTATGCTCATTATACCATGGTGTCAAACTATTTTCCTTAACCTTCCTTAAGCGTAGAGGAGTAACTGTATTTAAAGTGCTAGAAAAGAGATAGTCCATAGTTTCTGTTACATCATCAAGTTGTTCTGAGGTTTTGGATATGCTAAGGAATTTGGATACATCAGGTAGATAACTTAAAAAGCAGTCTTTTGAGGTAGAAGTGATGGTTCTTCCATACTTGTAACAAGAAGTAGAATTTTATTTAAGTGTAGGCTCGGGCTCTTACCAGTAGACAGTTATGAAAAGGGAAAAACATCCAGTATTTGGCAGTCCTGTGGGTGAAAATGCCTTGTATCTTGATCTTTACCAGGATTACTCATAAAGAAATTCATATAGATGCTTTTCGTATTATAAACTATATGCAGCAGCAATGTCTTGAAGCAGACAACAACACCTACCGGATGTTGTTTCCCCCTCCAATAATGCCATTCAATAAAGGCAAGTTGATATTTCATTGTCATGTTACCCCTATAATGGTATACTTCACATTTTTAGGTTCTCCATGCACGTTCTAAGAACTCATGTTCGTGGGTGCACGAAGAAACGACTGTGGTTGACCTGATAATATATAAAGCCATACTGACTAAGTCTTCTATAAGCTATATTTAACCCCTTGAATTGATTTTTAGTGGTATTGACTATAAAAATTGAAAATGACTTAGACTAAAACTGCCAGTGTTAAAATCAATGATTCATTCAGGACTGAAGCAAGGGGTTATCTTTATAAATGGATTAAATCATTAAATCATTCACTCGACTGTTCAAAAAATGAATCCAGTATTTGCTTATTTTGCTACTGTCATATCAGGAACAGGTAAATATATATATAGTTTTTTCTTTTTTTTAAAGAGGTAACAACAACTTTATTGAAGGAGTTTTATATAAAGCAGTCAACAGACGACCTTATAAAAAATAATAAATCCTTTTATTAGTTCGTGGATTTGCTTGAGCTAGAAAGAGCTATTGAACACAAATAAAATGTGCAAAAGGATATTGAAAAAATACCCTTAGAATTGGGTGACCAGATGAGATTGGCTTAAATTCGGGATGGGGAGGGGCTGGGTGGGTAAGGGTCTTGGGTGACGGGATGGGGGGCTTATGATATTAGACTTTGTAGCCTATAATAAAAGATAATGAATTTCAATCATTAACTAAACACATTTTTATTCAAAGATCAACCATTACTCTTTAGTCTACCACAAGAAAAAACAACATTAAAATCATGAACTCAAATGTCATTGTAAAAAAAACAAAAAAAACAATGAGTGCGTAAATCAGACCTTTCTGTAACGCTAACGCTAATGAGCTTAAACTTATTTTTTATACACAGTGCCGCGAACTGTCAATCACTCCTGTACGCGTGCATCACTGTCCTCCTCGCAGCTGCATCAACTTGCGCTCTCTTCATCAAGATTTAAAACATTGAAGTATTGCTTCAAATCTTCCCTTTTTGTTCTTTCAGCTTGGCAAGACAATGGGGAAGCGAGCCTAGGAACAGGCTGCTACGGAGACCACATCCTACCCGTAGGGAGGTGACATGTGGAGATACTGATATGGACTGACCCAGGGGGCAGTATTACATATGAAAAGGGGTCTCTGAGGCAGGTCCTACCTTAGAGTAGGGATGGAACGGCTGGCAGAAGAGACTGACAGAACGGGTCTGTCAAGGCGAGACACGTGTTTGACAAGAGAGAAACCTTACTGTGGAAAAATACACATATGGGATTACCTGTAGGAAATCAAGCCATATGGACTTCTAGCCCAGTACAGGGGCTGACCGGAGCTCCGGGCATGCTAACACCAGTACTGGGCCTGGCGACAGACTGCTCCGCCAAGTCTGACTGCCGAGGGTGCTGGAGGATGCTCAACCAGGGTGCGCCAACTGGGGAACTCTACTGGGAGAAGAAAGGCGCTCGCATCCCCGTGTTAGGGGGAATGGCGCAGCAAGCGTGACATCCAGCCAGCCCTTCCCGCCAATTTACCTGTTACCCAACACACAGGAAGAAACTGGCTCTACACGAAGGTTGTAAAACCTTGCAAAGGGGTTAGGTGTCACCCAGCCCGCAGCTCGACAGATGTCTGCCAGAGAGGCGCGGTGCGCCAGCGCATAGGAGGAGGCCACACTCTGTGTGTATTTGGCCCTCACCCCCAGGGGGCACGGCTCGCCTTGGGAACGCTACGCCAAGGTGATGGCATCCACTATCCAGTGGGCCAACCCCTTCTTGGAGACAGCCTTCCCCTTCTGCTGACCTCCAAAGCAGACCAGGAGCTGCTCAGAGCTTCTAAAGCTCTGGGTGCGGTCCACGTATATGTGCGAATCGCTCTTACGGGACACAGCAACGGCAAGGCTGGATCTGCCTCCTCCAGGGGCAGCGCTTGCAGGTTCACTACCTGGTCTCAGAAGGGAGTGGTGGGAACCTTGGGCATGTATCCAGGCTGGGGTCTCAGGACAACGTGAGAGTAGGCCGGCCAAACACAAGGCACTCTTCACTTACCGAAAATGCTTGGAGGTCCCCGACCCTCTGATGGAAGTGAGCGCGACCAGAAGCGCTGTCTTGAGAGACAGGAACTTAAGCTCGACTGAATCCAGCGGCTCAAAGGGACCCCTCTGAAGTCCTGCCAGGACAATAGAGAGGTCCCAGGAGGGAATCAGGGGTGTCTTAGGAGGATGTAACCTTCTGGCACCCCTCAGGAACCTAACGATCAGGTCATGCCTCCCCAGGACCGGCCGTCCACTGCATCGTGATGGGCTGCAATGGCAGCCACATACACTTTCAGGGTGGAGGGTGACAGGCCACGCTCCAACCTATCTTGCAGGAGAGAAAGCACGACTCTGACCGGGCATCTCCAGGGGTCTTCTCGGTGAGAGGAACACCAATTTGTGAACAGACTCCACTTCAGAGCATAGGCCTGCCTCGTAAAGGGGGCTCTAGCCTAAGTGATAGTGTCAAAGTCAAAGTCACCTTTATTTATATAGCGCTTTAAACAAAATACATTGCGTCAAAGCAACTGAACAACATTCATTAGGAAAACAGTGTCAATAATGCAAAAATGATAGTTAAAGGCAGTTCATCAATGGATTCAGTTATGTCAGATCTGTTCAGTTAAATAGTGTCTGTGAATTTATTTGCAATCAAGTCAATGATATCGCTGTAGATCTATGACCACTGGTGGTAGATCACTTAGGTCTGCCGCGTCCCGTCCAGAAGCCACACATGGAGGACTCAAAGATCTGGACGCGGGTGCCAAATGGTGCCAAGCCCCTGAGAGAGGAGGTCCCTCCCTTTAAGATCCTTTCCCTTTAAGAAAGGAGAGACGCGATCGCAGCGTTGCCATGTTCACACAAGCAGTGCGTGCATGAACCATCCACGAACGCGCCTTCAGCGTGCTAAATGCCCAGACACGGAAGACAACGCTCGTGGCCGTTGTAAGAGAACAGGAAATGACCGCATCCAGAAGGATGCGAACGAAACGGTGTCTTTAAAAAGGCACGAATCATTTGTGATTTGCTCTTTTAGGAAATCTGCTCTCTTAGTTGAAGCGCCCAGGGGAATCAATGAAAGGAACACAGCTTTTTGTGCCGTACCGCCAACCAGAACAGCTTCCCGACAGACAGCAAATGAATGGCTTTATGGAGTATAACAGCTTTCATACAACCACTCGGCTCCGAAGCAAAAATCTAATGAGTGGATGCACCTGTCGCTCTATTTATACCCGGTGGCACGGGGAGTGGCTCAGGTATGTTAAATCCACCAGCCAATTTTCATTGGTGTTTTCTCTTAAACTCAGAGATGATTTGCCTCCCAAGTGAGACCCCATATGTCGTTCGACATAACTCATAGTGACCGACAGATAGGGAACTATTTTTTTTTTTTTTTTTTAAAGCCAGAAATAAACCCTTTCCATTATTCAGCTGAATAAGTGTGATGAACTTATGAACATATTGTAACGAGGAGGCTGAGGCAGAATGTGAATCCATTTGCAGGAGTTTATTAAAGGAAGATCTTACAGTCAGAGTCATATAACCAGGAGTGTCAATACCGTAAGGGTCAACATACACAGGGGATCCGTTCTTTCAACATACACAGGGGTTATCCAGTAGACAGAGACGAGTAGGCAGGTGAACAGGTCAAACACAAACAACAGTCCAATCAAACAGTAAATCCAAAGGGGCAATCCGAGAGACGTGAACAAGGTAACAGGCAGAATCGTGAACAAACAGGCAGTCAGAATACTCACAAGGAAAACGCTTGGTAAGGCAGGTTAACTGGCAATACTTTGCAGTGAAGTGACATGCTGGCACATGTTAAATAGTCCCAAACAGGAAATGACTGTAGAAGCAGAGGGAGTGGTGAACAGTCAATACTCTGGTAAGGGCTCCCTCTGCTTGCTGGCGTTACACATATTCCTCCTCTTATAGCAGTTAATCATAACATTCACCCTCATAACCGTTTACATGTACTTGACTATATACAGTACAGTGGTGTAAACTTTGTTTATTAATGTGCCTTCCATGCTGTGCCTTCCATACTTTTAAAGTAAGAATAATCCAGATTTATTAAACTTTTCTGAGATCTCTAGAAGGACCAGGAAAATGTTTTGTAATTACTGTAAATCTACAGTAGGTGATACAGTCTCAGTGCCACCTCCTGTCTCTGGTTCACCACAAGTTGCACCGACGGCAGTTGCAGCAATTGAAAAACTCAAAGAAGGAAATAGACTCCTGAAAGAGGAATGGGATTTTCTTCAGGAGCAATTGAGAGGTTCCCTCAATAAAAGACAACTAGGTAAGTCATTGTTTACCATCTGGCCCAGTGTTTTTTTTTATGTTTTTTTTAAGCCAAACATCCACAACAAACAACAAAATCACATGCGATCTGGTGTTCAGAAACCTGATCCGAATGGAAATGGGAAGTTAAAGCATTAAAGCTATGCTGGAACAGCATCTCATTCTGTCCTAGAATAAACTTCTTTATATATTTTATGCCATAAAAATTTATTGATATATTTATAAAAAATATATTAAAACTACATGTATTTCATATTAAGTATTGTTCAAATTTATTTACATATTTACTGACATATAATTGACATATGGTATTTAAATATGAATATGTAAACAATGGATACAAATTTATTTTGGATGTGATTAATTACAAATGTGTCTTTTTTTTTACTTGAATACTGTTTTAGGGACAAATAGAAGAATACAAAATGATTCAACTTCTGAGTCAGAATCAGCGGACAACTCAACATTCTCAGACACATCAGATTCCTCAGACAAGCCTCCAAAGAGAAAACACAAAAGAAAGCAGAAAGTCACAGAAGACAAAGATACCTACATTCGAAGAGGCAAGTCAGTATATTATAGGACCTGCAGTATGGTATACACATACATACATACACACACACAAACACACACACACACACACACACACACACACAAATATATATTATTATTACATTTATATATATATATATACATAGTATATATATATATATACTCTGCAGAAATATGCAAAAACGTGCAAGGAATGTCTTGATGCAAAACCAGACGTCATGAGTAAAATCACTGAAAAGAAACGGAATAGTGAGCTCCTACCAATTGGGTATAAATTCAGAAAAGAAGACAAGTAACTGGCTCAGAAGTATAAGATGTCTTGTTCAGTGCAGCAGTAGCATTTATACAGTGTTATTTTAAGCCCATTTTATTGATTAAAAAATAAAGTGTGAATGTTCCCCTCACTTTGTTGTATTTAAGTTGACCCTGTCTTATGTTTCTAGATAAAATATGTTTTATAGACAATGTGTAACTTTGTACTAAATGGCTCTTTTAAGTTTCTTGATCTAATATGTTATTGACCTTATTTATGCAGTTGAAAAAAACAAAATGGTAATCAAATAAAGTAATTATTTTAATGCATTATGTATGTACTGTACTGTATTATGAACTGTTAATTCTACATTGCTTTCATGTCATCCTTTACAGTCCTTACTAGTTGATATGCCGTATAGTGGTGTACCGTATTTTCCGCACTATAAGGCACACTTAAAATCCTTCAATTTTCTCAAAAAACGACAGTGCGCCTTATAATCCGGAGCGCCTTATATATGGATCAAGGCGTTCTGTAAAAATGTTGACACTCCCTTTAGCACAGCACCATCTAGTGGATGCATAATGCAAACCCAGTCAAACGTTTGACTGCAGTATCTTTTTATTCAATGCGTCTTATAATCCGGTGCGCCCTATATATGAAAACAGTTCTAAAATAGACCATTCATTGAAGGTGCACCTTATAATCCGGTGCGCCTTTTAGTGTGGAAAATACGTTATATGCACTAAGCTTATAACAAATTTGGAAGAACTGGTAATTACTATGTAATGTTTATGTAAAATGGTGCACTTTATTTTACAGTCCTATTTCCATTTACTTACTATGAACGTACTGGTGAATGTACCTATTAGTTCATGTATAAGTTATGCATTACTCAAGTTGGGGGGTATAAACATGGACCAAGATACTTGTTGAGTAATTGATGGAAAATGCCATTGCAGTTAACTTACCTCCATCTTTAATGTCACTGATTCTCTTAACTGGTTCAACAGAGATTTTTGATGGTGTGCATTGCTAATAATTATACATGTAGACAGATTTTACTTTGGACTTATACAGTAGCTACTAGACTCATATTAACACTTACAACTTATCATGTGTCGAAATCCCTATTTAAAAGGACTGTGCCTGCTGAGTATTAACATTATGCAGTGCTGCACAGTTATTGCAGTGTTCCTAACCAACTTCAAAAGCATGTATGTAACGATCGGGACACAGGAGACGAGAGATCCAAGAGCAGTGTGTGTTTATTGGGTAATCCAAAAATCAGAATTTAGTTGTGTTTTTTGTTTTTATTTGTGCGTGTCAGTCGCCGTGAGGGGCTGACGCGCTGTCTTGGCTTTAATTTGTATTATTAAAATGTCGTTTGATTGTCCGCCGGTTCCCGTCTCCTTCTTCCGGATGAATATTAAGGTTTAATTCGTTACAGTGGTGCCGAAACCCGGGAGAAGGAGGGACGTGCTGCTGAAGATCCCTCGCGGCGACTGACGCGCACAACTAAAAGCCCAGGCCTGGTCCTCTCTCGTCCTTCAGTGTCGTCGCTCCAGTTTTAGATCCTTCCATCTCCTACGTGGGACTCGAGACTGGCGGTGGGTCGCAGGTGTCGCAGATTTCCCAATCATTCTGCCGGCCTCACTCCTTGTTCCCACGTCCCTCGGCCCCGCCCCACTCGCCACAAGCATATCTGTAGAAATTGGAAAATTTTCATCAGCCCCTATGCCAATCACCTGTGGGGTACCGCAGGGTTTGATTCTGGGTCCAGTTTTATTTTCTCTTTATATGCTCCCATTGCACTCAATTTTTGAGCACCATAACATCTCCCATCACATCTATGCAGATGATACATAGCTCTGTTTACCATTAGATTCTGGTAGTGAATCTGTCCTAACTCTGACAAATACAATGGTCAGTCAAAAAATATAATATAATAAACAAATAAATTCAGTTGTCAGGGCAAGTTTTTTCCAGCTATAGTGACTACAAAAGTCAAAAGCCCCTCCTCACCTTTCAGGATTTGGAGACTGTAATCCACGCTTTTATTTTCACAGGGCTTAATTATGCAATGTGTTGTATGCTGGAATCAGTCAGTCATCACTCTCATGATTACAGATAGTCCAAAATGCTGCAGCTTGTTTCTTTACTGGGGCAAAAAAGAGAGAGCATATTTCACCTATACAGGCCTCTCTCCATTGGCTTCCAGTGAAATAAAGAATTGATTTCAAGGTTTTAACATACGTTTTTTTAAAGCTCTATATGGACTTGCCCCTAACTATATATCAGACATTTTAAGTTTCTATTCTCCTCAGATATCACTTAGATCTTCAGTCCAGCTGCCTTTTTAAGTCTATGCTCCAAAACTTGGGAACACACTACCCTTAACTATCAGAGCTTCATCTACATTTAGCCTTTTTAAAGCATCAATCAAAACCTACCTCTTTTTCAGGCTTTTTCTTAATTTGGTTTATATTAAATTAAATTATATTATTATATTATATTATATTAAATTATAGTGGTTGTAGTTTTTTTAGATATAGGGTTTGATATCTTTTTCACAATAAATTACAATTTGGTTTAAATTATCTTGTTATTTTTGGACTTAATATTTTTCAATTCTGTTTTATTCATGTATATTTGCTCCGCTTATGAATCACTTTGGTCAACATTCTTACAACTTCTGTGGGGTGTGAAGGAAAAGTAATGTAACTAGTAGTGTAACTAATTACTTTTGCCAGATAGTAATAAGTAATAATATTACTTTTAAAGGAGTAACTAGTAAGGAGTAATAAATTACAATTTTGGAATAACTAGTCCAAAAATGGTGTTTGATCAGGGTTGGAGCTAAACTCTACAGAATGGTAGCCCTCCATGGCAGGTTAGACACCTCTGTACTACCAAAAAATTAGCTGTGTGAAGCTGTGCAAGAAAAAAAAAATATATATCTATTTAAATGTTAATAACAGTCCCCTTTCTTTTACAGACCTAATTAATTACAGACCGATTTTGAATATACCTTTTCTGTTCAAGATATTGTAGAAAAGGTAGTATCCTCACAATTATATTCCTTCTTAGAGAAAAATTGTATCTGTGTGGATTTCTAGTCAGGATTTAGAACGTATCGTAGTAATGAGACTGCTCTCATTAGTTACAAATGACCTGCTCATATCTAATCATGGTAGTGCTACAGGATCTTAGCACTGCATTCGACACTATCGACCACAAAAATTGTTTGAGTAATGTAGAAAATGTAATAATAAAATTATTAAAAAAAGAAAAGAAAAAAAACACGGAATGCATAGTAAATATAAAAAACTGGATGACGAGTAATTTCTTCTAAACGCTGAAAAAAAGAGATGTTTTAATTATCGGACCTAAAAACTCTGCATGTAATAACCTAGAACACTGTCTAAGACTTGATGGCTGCTATCTCAGATCTTCGTCATTAGTTAGGAACCTAGGTGTGCTATTTGATAGCAATCTTTCCTTTCAAAGCAATGTTTCTAGCATTTGTAAAAGGGCATTTTTCCATCTGAGAAATGTATCTAAATTATGACATATACTCTCAATGTCAAATGCAAAAACGTTAATTCATGCATTCATAACCTCATGGTTAGATTATTGTAATGGTTTGTTGGGAGGTTGTTCTGTGCGCTAAATAAACAAACTCCATTTGGTTCAAAATGCAGCAGCAAGAGTTCTTACTAGAACCAGGAAGTATGACCATATTAGCCCGGTCCTGTCAACACTGCACTGGCTCCCTATCAAGCATCGCATAGATTTTAAAATATTGCTTATTACTTATAAAGCCCTGAATGGTTTAGCACCTCAGTATTTGAACAAGTTCTTATTGCATTATAGTCCTCCACGTGTACTGTATTTTCAAAACTCTGGCATTTTGATAATGCCTGGAATTTTCACCTGCGGGCGGCAGATCCTTTTCCTAATTAGCGCCTAAACTCTGGAATAACCTACCTAACATTGTTCCTGATGCAGACACACTCTGTCAGTTTAAATCTAGATTAAAGACCCATCTCTTTAACTTGATTTACACATTAAGTACATTTCTAATAATTTGGCAAGTGCCAAATTAAGTCTCCGAGATGAAATGGAGTTGCAAATAGATTCTGATACATGCAATGACTATCCATTATGGCATGTAGGCATTAATATATATATATATATATATATATATATATATATATATACATTTTGTCTCCTAGATGGCCACTGGGACAAGACTCAAGGAACCAGATAAGTCCTCTGCACAATGTGATGGGTTTTACCTGTTTCCCTTCACTTGTTCCCAGTGTTTTTCTGCTACCACAATGAACGTGCAGCTGCAAGTACCATACAGTAACTGTGACATCTACTACAAAATGATGCGTTTAATGACTTCCTGATGACTCAGTGTGGAATTTCCCTGATCTGTGGAATGTGTTGCTCTGCAGATTTGGTGTATCTCATTTGCAAAGGCCTTACAAGGGTGTATAGGACAATGGCTGTTTTCATCTGCATAATTGTGTCTAATGTTATTGGTTATTGTAGAGTTTTAGGGCTTAGATATTATAGTATGAATCTTTGAGCATATTCAATAAAATACTATTACTTTTAGTGTAGTAGTAGTGTTGCTCAGGTAGAGTGTGTAATACTCTCCACCCTCAATACCATGACTGAGGTGCCCTTGAGCAAGGCACTGAACCCCCAGCTGCTCCCCGGGCACTGCAGCATAAATGGTTTATGGTGTGTGTGTGTTCTGTGTTATGGAAAGATAAGGACCCAAAAGCGGTTATGCAAAATGAAGCTCCTTTAATAGAGTAGCGTTGCAACAAAACAAGTCTTATAATAGGAATAAACAACAAAGGCAGCCGATGAGCCGGTACCCAAACAGTGAACACAAAGTCTTTCACGTAAATCAGCAAACAGAAAGTTCTCGTCGGTAAACGGGCCGGCGCTCGGGCAGCGTGCGGAGATAGGCGTTCGCTGACCTCCTCTCTCCCTTACGAGATTACATCAGGTGGCAGGTATGGTAACTGTCCAGAGTACTTGTCAGCAACAGTAGGACTGGACAGAGAGCAGAGCAACAGGTTAACTCAGAGCACCGTTAGATCTGACCTGAGACTGGAGCACGAGAGGCAGGGTAGGACCCGACACGACAGGACAGGATAGTACTGGCACAAGATGATTGTGAAGCTTCTGCATCTACAGCAAACGAAATAATCAAGGAGAGAGCACAAAAAACAGGGAACTAGAAATAGCCAGGATGATTAGGGAAAAGAGAGAACAGGTGTGAATCTATTAGCGAGACAGAGGAGAGATAATGAGAAACAGCTGAAGAGATGTGTGAGTGTAGCAAAATAACCAGCAGAGGAGGGGGAAGGAGAGAATGAAAACCGAATCCATGACATGTTCACTGCTGTGTGTGTACGCTTTGGATGGGTTAAATGCAGAGCACAAATTCCGAGAATGGGTCACCATACTTGGCTGTATGACATGTCACTTTCACTTTCATGTTGGACATTAGTGAAAGTGAAGTGACATTCAGCCAAATATGGTGACCCATACTCAGAATTTGTGCTCTGCATTTAACCCATCTGAAATGCACACACACAGAGCAGTGAACACACACACACACTGTGAGCACACACCCGGAGCAGTGGGCAGCCATTTATGCTGCGGCGCCCGGGGAGCAGTTGGGGGTTCGATGCCTTGCTCAAGGGCACCTAAGTCGTGGTATTGAAGGTGGAGAGAGAACTGTACATGCACTCCCCCCACCCACAATTCCTGCCGGCCCGGGACTCAAACTCACAACCTTTCGATTGGGAGTCCGACTCTCTAACCATTAGGCCACGATTTCCCACGACTTCCCATTATAACCTGTTCATCTATTGTGGAGATCTCCCGTGCTGTTCATCTATATCCATCATATGTTGTACCCAAAAGGCCTACATAGATACTCTAAAGTTTCTCAGAGAAAGGAGTAGATGTGGATCTATTTGCAGCTTTATTAAGCATGGAAGAAAATACAAGATAAAAGGTAAAAAGAACATTACGTCCGAAAGAACAGCAAAAACACTACAGATTGACTAGCTTAATGAAACATGGCTACATTTAAAAAAAGAACAGACAATGAACAGAACGAATCAGAGGATGTGTCCGAAATAACACCCTGTAACATTTTAATAGGGCATTTTTCCTTAACTACTGGAGCTGCCAGTTTGCTAGGTTTCAAATAATTGTTAAAAAGCAAGCATAAACTACAGAAAGCGGCAGCCCTTCCAGCACACTCAGTGTCTGAATATACTTCACTCTTCATTCACTCTTTCAACCGTACTCTATCAGATGACTAATGTGGGGAACAGTGTATGAGGACACACACACATCCAGAGTGTGTATGTATATAGAGACCAAGACTAAAAGCAGGTGTGCATAAACAGTAAAAATGGGAATAATTGACAATCAAAAACCAAGGCAATAAGGAACCAGAAATTACACAGGGGAGGAGGATACACCAACAATAAAAACTTAAAACATGCTCTAAACTAAAAGTCAATAGAACACAACATAAACATGACAGATAATGGATAATGGATGAGGGAATTTTGTCCCTGAACAAGTATTCTTTCTCCAAACTCTAGCTGAAAGACATCACGCCACCCTTCCTTGCAAGCCAGATTACTTATCCATGCAAATTGACTCCAGTTAAGTGGTTATTTCGAGACATTTGGACCTCGGTTTTCATTTAGACTGTCCAAGAGTCTTCAACATCAGTAAAAATGACCACAAAGCCCTGAAAGAGAGTTACAAAGTGAAAAACTAATTTAGACTACCACTGAGTTGCTTTCTAACAACTTTTCAATAACAAACACAATTCAAACTCTTAATAGTAATAGTAACTTAATAGTACTCACATTTTTTATAAGCAATTTAGAATTAACCAAGCTAAAGTGCTGCAGTGTGGGTAGACAAAAGCCAGTCTTCAGGTAATCTACAATACAAAGTACAATAATAATGATGATAAACAAAACAATTCCAAGTGGGTCCTCGCATCATCAGTGCTCGGGCCGTAATAACAATAATTCCCAGACTTTCTAAAACCAAGTTTTCAAAGTCTACACTTATAGCCAAAAGTTTTGGCTGTGACATAAATTTTGTGATTTGCAAAGTTTGCTGCTTCAGTATTTGAAGATTGTTTTTCCACGTTTCTATGGTATAGTGAAAAACAATGACAAGAATATCATACGTTTTAAAGGCTTTCATTGACAAAACAAAATATGAGTCAATATTTACAGTGTTGATCCTTGTTCTTTATAACCTCTGCAATTTGCTCTGGCATGCTGAATATCAGTCTCTGGGCCAAATCCCGACTGATGGTGATCAATTCTTGCCTAGTTAGTTAGATCTCAGAGTTGATCATCTGCTTGTAAACCGCCTTCTGAGGACTGACCACAGGTTCTCTATGGCATTGAGATCCGGGGAGTTGCCTGTCCATGGATAAAAAATTTCAGTGATCTTCAAGCCACATCTTTATCACTTTTGCTTTGTGACATGGTGCTCCATAATGCTACAAAAAATGCACTGATCATCACCAAATTGCTCATGGATCGTTGGAAGAAGTCGCTCTTGCAGCATGTTTTGATACCATTCTTTATTCATGGCAGTGCTTTTGGGCAGAATTATGAGAGACCCACTCCCTTGTTTGAAAAGAAAACCCACGCATGGATGTTCTCAGGACGCTTCACTGTTGAAACATCACAGGACTCATGGTAGCGCTCAACTTTTCTTCTCTGAACAATCGATTTTCCAGATGTCCCAAACAGTCGGAAGGGAGCTTCAGCTTCAGAAAATAACTTTGAACCAGTCTTCTGCTGTCCAATCCTTTTACTTCCTGCAGAATTTCAGTCTGTCCTTGATATTTTTCTTGGAGAGAAAAGGCTTCTTTGATGCCCTTCTTGAAACCAGGCCGTAGCAGATGCTCTCACACCAACCTGCTGCCATTCCTGAGCAAGCTTTGTACTGCTGGTGACACGATTCTGTAGCTGCCACCTCAGGAGGAGACGGACCTGACACTTGCTGGACACTCTGGAACTTCATGAAGACTTCTTCACTGAAGTCTGACCGCTCTCCTTGAAGTTCTTGATGATCTGGTAAATGGTCTCTAAACTCTTTGTAGCAATTTCCTTGCAAATGAGGCCAATGTGATGCAAAGTGATGATGGCTGCACGTGTTTCTTCCCTCCTTTTATAGCAATCAGTCTGCTCTTACAGTCTAATTACTATGATAGTGATTAATCTGACTAGTACTCATTCACACTTTCACATGTGCTGCTGATATGATTAATCAATTAATGTTAGCTGGTCATTTTATGTCAGGATACAAAACAGTCAAATTAGTTTTTTCGTGAAAAGTAATTTTTTTGCCAGATGAAGCTTTTAGCAATTATTTAAAATGCATCTGATCATTCTACACAATAATATAGGAACACTGTGAATGAAAACCACAACAGTTTAAGAAGCAGACTTTATAAAGCACAAAATTTATGTCACTGCAAAAACTTTTATCCATGACTGTATAGTTTCCAAACTTTTCTTTGGAAGGAAATTTACACACTTATGGATACTTTAAATAATGAAACAGATTATAATAAATGCAATATCATTCGAAATGTTTACCATTTAGTTTTGGAATTGCAAAACTGTTTACTGCAATCACTAACATTTGCTCGATCATGGCAGTCTGTGTACATTGAAACATAACACAAAGAAAACAAAACGTATATTTATTTTGGTAGATCAACGTTATATGAAATGAATCATCAGTGTCTGGTAATTGATTATTATATTTCCTTGGATCTTACCTTGAAATCACCAATCTCAGATGATCCAACAGTCAGTGTTAAACTTGATTCAGAATTCAGGGAAAAGGAAGATGCAGAGTTTTACAAACATAACATTTACATTATGAGTGGCTAAGTAATCCATCAAGTTGTTAATATATAAGATATTACTATTAATGTCATATAAAGTTTATAATATAATACAGTTGTGCTCATAAGTTTACATACCCCATGCAGAATATGCAAAATGTTCATAATTTTAACAAAATAAGAGGGATCATGAAAATTGCATGTTATTTTTTTATTGAGTACTGACTGTCTTGAATAATTATGGAACCACAGTGTAAGTCCACGTTGGTACATAGTATGTAACTGCTGTAACATTTCTTCAACTACACACATGTAACAACCCTCGTGATGGATTGTGTAAGTACAAATGTGTAACATGACATTGGTAACAACACTTTTTTCACTTCCCTAAGAATTTGTTTAACAGGAATTATATAACTACATTTTGTAACAACAATATAAGAGTAATTGGAACCATTTGATCCAGGGGGTGGAGATGGGTAAGTTTAGGGGTGAGAATGGGATCCAGGGGATGGAGATGGGTAGGTTTAGGAATATGTAAAGTGGGAGTTGGTGCACCATTGTAATACCAGTGTACTTACATGGTAACTCCTCAGTAACTGTCCACTTAATATAAAGTGTAACATTCTGGACACCAACCACAATTAATATGTAAAGCCTAACTTACTGGCCACTGCCGTGTAACATCAGAGTAATTACATGATAAACCTAATATAAAATATAACACTTTCTTTACCAAAACATGCTGTTAGTCCTGTTACACATTTGTATATTCACATATCAGTCAGAGTTACATCTGTGTAGTTACACAAACATTACAGCTGTAGATACTATGCACCAATTTGTACCACTGTGGTTACATACTATGTACACATCTAGTTACTATGTATGTACACAGGCATTAGGGACACAATATAAAGTGGGACCCATTTTTTTTTACATTTTTGGTATTCATAGTGTAATTTACCCCAGTAGCTACACTACACATAAATAAAGTTAAGGAAGTTTGTTCTACAATCCCGATTCCAAAAAAGTTGGGACATTGTACAAATTGTGAGTAAAAAGGAATGGAATAATTTACAAATCTCATAAATGTATGTGTTATTCACAATAGAATATAGATAACATATCAAATGTTGAAAGTGAGACATTTTGAAATGTCATGCCAAATATTGGCTCATTTTGGATTTCATGTGAGCTACACATTAAAAAAAAGTTAAGACAGGTAGCAATTAAGAGGCCAGAAAAGTTAAACGTCCAAGGACCAATTTGCAACTTATTAGGTCAATTGGCAACATGATTGGGTATAAAAAGAGCCTCTCTGAGTGGCAGTGTCTATTAGAAGTCAAGATGGGCAGAGGATCACCAATTCCCCCAACGCTGCGGCGAAAAATAGTGAAGAAATATCAGAAAGGAGTTTCTCTGAGAAAAATTGCAAAGAGTTTGAAGATATCATCATCTACAGTGCATAATATCATCCAAAGATTCAGAGAATCGGGAGCAATCTCTGTGCGTAAGGGATTAAGGCCGGAAAACCATACTGGATGCTCCTAAACTTTGGGCCCTCAGACGGCACTGCATCACACTGAAATAACAACATGGGCTCAGGAATACTTCCAGAAAACATTGTCTTAAACTCTATAGGTCAAAAAAGAAGCCATATCTAAACATGATCCAGAAGCGCAGGTGTTTTCTCTGGGCCAAGGCTCATTTAAAATGGACTGTTGCAAAGTAGAAAACTGTTCTATGGTCAGACGAATCAAAATTTGAAGTTCTTTTTGGAAAACTGGGACGCCATGTCATCCGGACTCAAGAGGACAAGGACAACCCAAGTTGTTATCAGCGCTCAGTTCAGAAGCCTGCATCTCTGATGGTATGGGGTTGCATGAGCGCGTGTGGCATGGGCAGCTTACACATCTGGAAAGGCTCCATCAATGCTGAAAGGTATATCCAAGTTCTAGAACAACATACTGTATGCTCCAATCCAGACGTCGTCTCTTTCAGGGAAGCTTGCTTTTTCCAACATGACAATGCCAGGCCACATACTGCATCAATTACAACATCATGGCTGCGTAGAAGAAGGATCCGGGTACTGAAATGGCCAGCCTGCAGTCCATATCTTCTACCCATGGAAGACATTTGGCGCATCATAAAGAGGAAGATGTGACAAAGAAGACCTAAGACAGTTGAGCAACTAAAAGCCTGTATTAGACAAGAATGGGAAAACATTCCTATTCCTAAACTTGAGCAACTTGTCTCCGCAGTCCCCAGACGTTTGCAGACTGTTAGAAAAAAGAAGAGGAGATGCCACACAGTGGTAAACATGGCCTTGTCCCAACTTTGAGATGTGTTGATGCCATGAAATTTAAAATAAAACTTATTTTTCCCTTAAAATTATACGTTTGCTTAGTTTAAACATTTGATATGTCATCTATGTTGTATTCTGAATAAAATATTTAAATTTGAAACTTCCACATCATTGCATTCTATTTTCATTCACAATTTGTAGTGTCCCAACTTTTTGGGAATCGGGTTTGTATATTAGTCCAAAACACACACACACACACACACACACACACACTCCTGTGTCAAACAGAGTGAATTTGAGCTGTGCTCATTCAGAGAAAAAGAGATATTGTTTTGTCTTGTACCTTTTGGATTGTTCAAAAAATATTTTTAAGCTGCTGTTTTTGCTTCTTTAGTCTTGTTATAACATATCCTAGCATATGTTACAACCTGCCCTAGTAGTGTTGTGTTGTAGATTGTACCAAAGGTACAGCATGCATGTATTTGACATCACTTGAGGTGGCCAATCAGATTTCTATTAGGCCGGTGCCACACCTGGCCACCATTTAGACCCACCCGTGAATAGATCCCAATTGCTTGCGAATTTAATTTAACAAAATCAATATTACTCACTTTTTCATTTTAAAATCTCCAGTCAGGTGTTTATTGTCAATCAAAGCACTTCCACTGAAGCTGCCATCCTGCGGGGAGAGTATGAGAGGAACACTTAAGCTATTAAATTTTAAGCTGAATTGCTGATATCTTTTACACAAATCACATTTTGACCAATTCAGTGAATATATAATCTTATAACAGTTTTCAGCATCTATTTACAGTTGGTTGCAGGTGTTGCCAACTAGCATTTGTACAGATTTCTTTTTATTTTATTTATTTTTTACAAATATTAGCAGCTGCAGTACTAACTGTTACTTTTTGTTTGTTTGTTTTTGTTTGACATTATTTTATCCAAAGACAAAACTCACCACATCCAGTCTGAAAAGAGGCACCAGCATGCCATCAGGTTTAACAACTGAGAACTTGGCTGCAGCAGATACGTGAATGTCTATCATCCCTGAACTGAAGGAGAATAGTGGCGTCTTACTGGCGTATAAAAGCACCTGCATCTCCATGTTGGGATATAATGTGCGCAGCTGAACAAACAATTTTTAAAGAAATCAAATTATTCATCTGGATAACAACTTGTAGAAACTATAGAACATGTAACAGACAGAGATGTACACATAAGCCTTAATTGCTGTTTCATCAACATATGCAACCATGTGGCTGTATTATGTGTAGTTAGTTTTGAGATATTTGTATAATAATGACATATCAATTAATATTACTTCTGATTAGTACATTTTTGTTACTAAAAGTTATTTAAACAGTATATTATATAGTAAGACAGATTGAAGCTTGAGATGTAGATCATTTTAATCATGTATTGTTTGTCAAGTTATTAACATTGTTTTACTTTATAACATTATAGCAGTTTATAACAGTAACTTTGAACTAATATATTCAAAACAAACAAAGAATGTTTCAGGATGCTGGCATCCTTGCGCAGGTCAACAGGTTCAATTTTTACTTTCAATATCACAACCTGTACACACAGCATACTGACCTGTGGAATGAAAGCACCAAACTGGCTGGTGTTCAGATGGAATGGGAAACTCTTCGGTATCTATGATTGACACATAATAAAAGATGGCTGAATGAGTGACTTGATTAGTAAATCTCTTTATCTCAATTTATTTTAAATTAATACCCTTAATTTCTATTATGTTCAGTTTCATATAAGGCGTCACAATCCCTTGAAGGTCCATCAAGGTACACATCTCTACCAACACAGATGCCATCTTGTTTTATGTTTCATTTGATAGAAGTATGTATTTATTTATTGGTAACACTTTAGTATAGACACCAATTCTCACTATTAACTAGTTGCTTATCATGGTTATTATTAACACATTGGCTGTTTATTAGTACTTATAAAGTCATTAATTCTGCATGACCATATTCTACAGTAGGTGGCCAACTAAAACATGGAATACCGCTGCAGGGCCATGGCGTTAACTGCAAGTTGGTCGCCGTTATTTTGCCAAGTAAGACATGTTCCTGGATCAACATCTTTTGATGATCCTGGATCAACATTATTGTCCAAAAATATAGATTTAACCCAATCCCTACCCCTAAACCTAACCCTACCAATAATTTATTCCTAAAATCAGTGGGAAATTATAGCTGATTAACAAGGGTGAAGAAGCACCTAACCCTGATTGTAAGCCTAAAACAGTTATTTCCTGAAAATACATCTCTATTCTGATTGGTTGACAACAAGGATGTTGATCCAGGAACATATTGTACTTGGTGAAATCACACTCACCGAAATGACGCTTGCCCTGCAAGTCTGTCTTGTGTTAAAGTCGTTCACGAAACTACCACTAGGTGGCGCAAAGGGACAGTTTACAAACTAACTGCAATTATATTTTGTTTTGTAAACGGAGATCAAATAACAAAATAAAACAAAACTAACTTTATAATATAACATTATAACATCCTTAAAAATCATTAGAAAATGTATTTATTTAGTTAAGTTCAAAACATTGGTGCAGCCCAATGCACCAAAATAAAATGTAATTTACACAAAGGCTGTTGGTTATTAAACAATGATTATGAACCCATTAAAACCACACAATTTCCTTATGTTGTATTAAGAGGTTTCATTTAGATCTACAGGCTAATGAAAATTTTTCACGAAAAATCCTGACCCTGGCCGTTGGTCCACTGTACAAGCATACATATATATGTGTAGAAGGCCGCACGTTCATGAGACATTATTTGCACCATAACAACAAAATAAAATACCTTGAACAAAATAATTTGTGAGAAATCAAGGATAATAGGCTTAACCTGCGATATGAAAAACTAGTAATCGTACAAAAATTGGGTTATTAACTTTAAGGATGTGTGCATTATGCCATAGAAAAAAAACATTGAAAAGGTGGTTTATTGTTGCGTGTTATAGGCTAGGCCTATTTCTAACACATTTAGGCACTATAGTCACATTAATGTCACAAACTATGAAAGGCTTGATACTTAATTTAATAATTTGCTTATTTATTTCAGTAAGTCACACATATTTATTCATTATCTGGCCTTTTTTTAACACATTTTATTCCTATATACAGAGCTCATGACATGCCAAAAATTATGTCCACTTATTAAGAAATGTATCACTTTTTATCGTTACTTTGTATTAATTAAAACGTGTTCAAATAACTAATCCATTTAAAATAAATAAATAATAATAAAGACAATAATAATAAATGAATTAGACAACATAATACAACTTAATAATTTTGGCATTTAATTAGAAAACAACCCCTGATTCACAACATTAATTTCCAAACAAAGAAATCAGGCACACACATAATAACACATAACACTATTAATGAGTCCAGGGGTGTGATACCAGTATCCTCGGTCCGTGTCCGACTGGAGCCCGTGTCTCTTTTCTCTCTAGCCATTAAAATAGTTCAGTTTTGTTTTTAATTGAAACATTATATTTCTTATAGTTTTGTTTTTAATTAATTTAGAAAAAAGTTTGGAACTTTATTATTTTGATTACTTTTGATCAATTTAGCCTTCTCAAATCATCACGACTTGCTTAAAATAAAATCTGTAAATATTTGAAACACTTTAAGCATATTACAATGTTAGTCTGAACATTAAAAAGTGCAATGTTAGGCGTATAACTAAGCGTTTGTGCTGAGACTTGAAGTTAATGTACAGAGACGCCAGTACGATCCCTTCAATCTGTTCTTTATAACAGTGGAAATAACTTGAAGTACACCGTCATTTCTGCTCATACAAATAGGACTAATATTTTATTCGGAACTTTAAATGGTGTACCCTTATTTTTGTGTACACTCACATGAATATCAACAAAATGATGTGCTTCTGTAAAATAGAGAAAATACACTGGTATGCGCTTTCTGCCATCTCTGTCTGTGTGAACATGTGGAGCTCAGGATGAAATGCAGAGCTCTAAAAGCAGGTGCAGTTTAGCTTTCCTTTGTCAGAAACTGCTGGTTTATATTTACAGTAAGCTACATTTAATACATATTAGACTGAATCCATTAAGGGCTAATAATGACAGTAAAAAGTTAAAGAGCAGGTTATATGGGTTTTCGAAAAAAATATCTCTTTTGCAGTTTATAACATAGCTAGCCTTAAATTAAAACAATCTGCAAAGTTGTTCATCAAAAAAGTGCATGATAAAGATATTGTCTCTCAAAAGACAGATTACACTCGGAGTCGGCTTAATGAGTCATTAAATTTTCTAATCTTTTGCCTGTTACCGGTATACTTCACTGGGTAACACATTTGCATAATCCCCGCCTGCCCACTATGTAGAGCCCTGAATAAATATTTGAATTTCTGAATTTAGAGGTGTGTTTAAAAGAAAGCCAAAAGAGAATTTCACCATTAGTATTTGTTTATTCCATATTCATTTACATAATTTAAATATTTCATTTTTATGAGATCACTGATTTTTGCATACATACGGGTGCAAGTTAGATGTTGATGGACTTTGATTTAAATATGTTAATTTAAGACATTTAAAAAAAAGATTGACGTGTATGTGTCGAAGAAAAGTCATACAAGGACTTCAATTTAGTTGTATTTTCTGAGAATGTCACTTCATCTAATGAGAACAGTGGATTTTGACCCCTCAAGTTCAAGAGGCGGGGAAAGGTTTTTTTTTTTTTGGCAGAGTCAGAGAAGTTCGGTGAAAAAAAATAGTTACTTTCACTGGTGGAAAAAACTCACAGTTCACGGGTGTTTTGAGTGGCAGGTTCGGTGGAGAAAGTTTATTTCAGTGTAAACGAATCATGCATCAGTTTGTAGCTCACCGCAGGAGAGAGTTGTGACGATCGCGTTCCAGACTCGACTCTGGAGGGTCCACGAGAACCTGACTCGACTCTGGAGGGTCCACGAGCACCTGACTCGACTCTGGAGGGTCAACCAGAACCTGACTCGGCTCTGGAGGGTCAGCGGGAACCTGACTCGACTCAGGAAGGTCAACAGGAACCCGACTCGACTCTGGAGGGTCCACGGGAACCTGACTCGACTCTGGAGGGTCAACCGGAACCTGACTCAACTCTGGAAGGTCAACGGGAACCTGACTCGACTCAGGACTGGCGGCCATCTTGGGCAGTGGCGTTGGGCCGGCAGCCATCTTGGGCAGTGGCGATGAGCTGACGGCCATCTTGGGCAGTAGTGCTAGGCTGGCGGCCATCTTGTGCTGTGGCACTGGGCTGGCGTCCATCTTGCATCGTGGCGCTAGGTTGGTGCCCACCTTGTGCTGTGGCGCTGGGCTGGCGGCCATCTTGTGCCATGGCGCTGGGCTGGCGGCCATCCTGTGCAGTGGCACTGGACTTGCGGCCATCATGGGGAGTGGCGCTGGGCTGGCGGACATCCGGGGCAGCAGCGCTGGGCCGGCGGCCATTCCGCGCAGCAGCGCTGGGCTGGCAGCCATCTTGTGCATCGGCCCTGGGCTGACGGCCATCTTGTGCAGTGGCGTTGGATCGGCAGCCGTGCGCTTCCTCTCCCCTCTCCGTCCGCCATGGTGAGAAGGCGGCCCCGATCCATTCCACACGAGCCCAGGGTCGAAGGGGGGCCATGGTGGAGAGCGATGCCGGACCTCCTCTCGACCACTAACTCCTTTGCGACCTCCCCTGGTCCCACAGAAAACAATCAGGCGGGTTCCCTCAAAACCACTCCTATCCTGCTCGGTGGCTGGGGAGGAAACATGAAAAGACATACCGCTGGATCTTTAGGGGATGGAGTCCTTCTGTGACGATCGCGTTCCAGTAAGAACCAGGGAGAGAGATAGATCCAAACAAAAAGTGTAATACAAACGTAATGAAAACAAGCCAGGGTCAAAACCAGAAAGCAGTCCAAAAACAAACAAACAAAGGAAGGAACAGAAAAAGGAAATGGAACGGGAACTCGGAAAACGTAGGACGAGAAGACTTAACGAAGAATCTTGGAGGACGAGAAGACTGGGATATGAAAGGAAAGGACTCCATACAGACAACATGAAAAGACTGGTAAATATAGGGAGGCTAATGACAATTAAGTGAAGGCACCTGGTGCAATTAGCAGGAGTGCAATTACTGTGATGAAAGGACAAGACTATTGGAATTCTAGTACCTACGGTGAAGTGCCTAAGGGGAAGTGAGCCCACTAGTGGACACCCAGGGAAACAGAGAATAGACAGCGTGACAAGAGTGCTGCGAGAGAGTTCAAAGGAGTCCGCACACACACCAGCCTCTCGTGAATTTGCTGCTGAAGAAATCCAGCATGAGGATATTCCATGTGAGGAAGTCTGTTTTACGGTTCGTAATGACTGTTTTGTTGTTGTTGTTGTTGTTGATTTTTATTATATTATAAAGTTGAGAAATTATCCGGAAGAATATTCTCATGTTTTATTTTATCCAAGTTCAGTGTTACAGTTAGGGATGTCCAGATCCGATCACGTGATCGGAAATCGGGCCCGATTGCGTGGTTTCAGACTCGATCGGAATCGGACGTTACCTCCCGATCAGGACTCGGATATATATATATTCTCATTAATTTTCAACACATCTTTTGTTATGCGGTGGCACAGAGTTAGACCCTTTTGACTCCACACAGAAACAGCAACGCGTGCGGCATGACATCACTTTGTTTTCAAGAGCTGGTGTGAATAAATATAGATTCAAACTCAAAGAGACATGATAGTTTGCGCATGACCTGATATTTCATTCGGACCCAGGATACAGCGAGATGAACATCACAGAGCGCTAAACTCTCATGCAGTGTGTGTCTCATTCATACTCGAAGCCGGAGCGCGCTCTCGCGCTGATATCAGGATATTCCTAATATGGACAAAAGCGTCCAGCTATGCTGTGGTGCTCACAGGAAAACAGAAACTTATGCAAACACGAAGACATTAATATACGATGACGACAATAAATTGTTCTTCAAGTCATCTCCAGCAGGTGATAAATAAAGTATGAAAAATGCAGTGCTGATTGACATAGTATTTATTACAGTATAGAAACTATTCTGCATTATTATGTGATAAACAGTGTTTGTAGTATATAAACAAATCATTATTATTTGTTATTGTCCAGCATTTATAGATTTCTAAGCCAATTAAAAGCTAGAAATTAGAGAAAAAATAAAGTTGCCTATACTACCAGTCAGAAGTTTTTGAACAGTAAGCTTGTTAAGGTTTTTTTTTTTTTTTAAGAAGTCCCTTGTATTCACCAAGTCTGGATTTATTTGATCCAAAGTACAGCAAAACAGTAAGATTTTGAAATATTTTTACTAGCCTATTTAAAATAGCTGTTTTATATTTGAATATATTTATTGAAGATCTTGGATCTGTTTTTTCGCTCTTCTTTATTCTTTTTTTATGTATTATAGAAGTATCGGATCGGGACTCGGTAATCAATACCGAGATACTCAAAATCAAATGACTCGGACTCGAGGACAAAAAAACCTGATCGGGACATCCCTAGTTACAGTTACAATGTAACTGGTGGACTTCGTACTTTTTACCTTTTAATTAGCAGAGACAATAGGGCCTTAATGTGTGATGGTGTTTACTGTGTGCATGAACATATTTGCACTCTGAATTGCAGTGGTTATTCACCGTGTGTGTGCATCAAATTTGTAGTGGGTTTTGTTGTTGCTATTATTTAATCTGCCCTACTTGACTCTTTAGACACCCGCACATGGACAAACCTGGCAACCCGCTTCCTGTTTTATTACTACGCCTATATTTGGACTGTGCTTCTTCCCCTGCTAATGTGACTTAATCTGTTATTAGAACTCGTCATCATGCACCACCTTTCTGCCCATATTTGGTTGATACTTCCTGTCATTGAGTAACTTTATTATTGTCTGTGCCTTGCTGCTGATGATTGCAGTTAGCGACTAATTGTCTAACAGTTGGCCATGCATGGGTTGAAGGAGATAAAAACTGGTTCTTTGGAAGAGAGAGAGAGGGGTTTGCCTGGTGGCTGTTGATCTGCTGCCATTGAATTCAATACACTCTCCTGCTTTGCAAATGAAGCCCAGGTTCCCAGGCCTCTCTGTATAAACACCGGTGTACAGCAGATGGATTTTTTTTTCAACGCTCTCTAATGTCGCCTGAAGGGCCATAACTGTATTTTACTACCACACAGTGTGAATGTGTGTCCCTTTGCTATCTATGGTGTCTGTGTTCATTGTGGTTGCTTGCTTCTAGCCTCAGCAATACCCATACTGTAGTTCCAGTGTTTGGCGGTGTCCTGAAGAATGTGTGGCTATCCTCGAACCTCACTCAGCACTCGTTATTGTTGCCTAAAGGGCCATAACTACATTTTATCTCATTATAGTGTGTGTGTGACATCTGCTATCTGTGATGCTGGTGGTCATTCTTGGTGCTCTTTTCTAGCTTCTGGCTTATCCATTTTGGGGTTCTGGGCCTTGTTTACACCAAAATCTCCCTCAACGCTTGCTGTTTGCTGAGTTTTCTCCTGTGGGTCTGACAACTGCCGTGACCCTTTGGACGTGTACGCTCGACTGTTTAAGGGAGGACAGCTGGAGTGAACTACAGAGAAGCCACCCAATCACGGAACCTTAACCTCTCTCTAAAGGGTTTCAGAGACTTTATTTTACTGAACTTTCCCCCTACGTATTCGTATTTTCTATTTAGTGCTTGCTGGCCCATTAATAAAGTGTATTTTGTATTTCAAACTTGACTGTCTGTTGGTTTTCTGTGGCTGGGACCCGAGTCAATTATTATTTAACGTTGGTCAGTAGGTGACAAACCATGTTATACATTTGAAATTCGGAAGAAGAGACCCGTGTTTATTTTAGAATCAGAATCAGAATCAGAATGAGCTTTATTGCCAGGTATGTTCACACATACGAGGAATTTGTTTTCGTGAAAGAGCTCCGCAGTGCAACATAACAGCGACAGAACAAAAAACACAATAAGGAATAAAAAATACAAAAAAATACAAATAGGTGGGTAAGGATTGACAATATACAAATTGACAATGTATGGCAGGTAAATTAAAAAGAGCATTTATGTATGTACATGTATATTATGTGGAAAAATTGTAACTGTACGCTAAGTATGTGTGTTTGGATAAATAAGTGTATGTGTATATAAATATAAATATAAGTAGTATAGTGTGTTCCATGTATGTACATGTATATTATGTGCAAAAGATTTACGTGTACGCTAAGTATGTGTGTTGGATAAAAAGTGTAGTGTATATAAATATAAATAGTGTAGTGTGTCCCACAGTTATTATCAGCTGTTCATAAGATGGATTGCCTGAGGGAAGAAACTGTTCCTGTGTCTGGTCGTTCTGGTGCTCAGTGCTCTGTAGCGTCGACCAGATGGCAACAGTTCAAAGAGGGAGTGTGCTGGATGTGAGGGGTCCAGGGTGATTTTAACAGCCCTTTTGCTCACTCTGGATAAGTACAGTTCTTGAATAGACGGGAGGGTTGTACCGATAATTCGCTCAGCAGTCCGGACTACCCTCTGTAGTCTTCTGAGGTCCGATTTAGAAGCTGAGCTGAACCAGACAGTTACTGAAGTGCAGAGGATGGATTCGATGATGGTGGAGTAGAACTGTTTCAGCAGATCCTGTGGCAGGTTAAACTTCCTCAGCTGGCGAAGGAAGTACAACCTCTGCTGGGCCTTTTTCACAATGGAGTCAATGTGAATGTCCCACTTTAGGTCCTGAGAGATAGTGGTGCCCAGGAACCTGAATGACTCCACTGCAGTCACAGTGCTGTTCATGATGGTGAGTGGGGGGAGTGCAGGGGGGTTTCTCCTGAAGTCCACGATCATCTCCACTGTTTTGAGCGTGTTAAGCTCCAGGTTGTTGAGACTGCACCAGACAGCCAGCTCTTTAACCTCCTGTCTGTAAGCAGACTCGTCACCGTCCTGAATGAGGCCGATGAGTGTGGTGTCATCTGCAAACTTCAGGAGCTTGACAGAGGGGTCCTTAGATGTGCAGTCATTAGTGTACAGGGAGAAGAGCAGTGGGGAGAGAACACAGCCCTGGGGAGCTCCGGTGCTGATTGTACGGGTGCTGGATGTGTATTTTCCCAGCCTCACTAGCTGCTGCCTGTCTGTCAGGAAGCTGTTGATCCACTGACAGACGGAGGTGGGCACGGAGAGCTGAGTTAGTTTGGGCAGGAGGAGGTTTGGGATGATCGTGTTGAAGGCAGAGCTGAAGTCCACAAACAGGATCCTCACATAGGTCCCTGGTCTGTCTAGGTGTTGCAGAACATAATGCAGTCCGATGTTTACTGCATCGTCCACAGACCTGTTTGCTCTGTAGGCAAACTGAAGAGGATCCAGCAAGGGTCCAGTGATGTCCTTCAGGTGGGCCAGCACCAGTTTTTCAAATGACTTCATGACTACAGACGTTAGAGCCACAGGCCTGTAGTCATTTAGTCCTGTAATTTTGGATTTCTTTGGGATGGGGATGATGGTGGAGCGTTTGAAGCATGAAGGGACTTCGCACAGCTCCAGCGATCTGTTGAAGATCTTTGTGAAGATGGGGACCAGCTGGTCAGCACAGGATTTCAGACAGGCTGGTGTAACACAATCTGGGCCTGGTGCTTTTTTCCTTTTCTGCTTCCGGAAGACCTGGCGCACCGCATCCTCGCTGATCTGTATTGCAGGTGTGGGGGAGAGGGGGGATGCAGGAGGTGTGAATGGTGAGAGCGCTTGATTGGAGAGGTGATCAGGATGGGTTGCAGGAGTTGTGAATGGTGAGAGCGGTTGATTGGAGAGGTGATCAGGATGGGTTGCAGGAGCTGTTAATGGTGTGAACGGTTGTGTGGAGAGGCATTCAGGGTTGGTTGCAGGAGCTGTGAATGGTGTGAACGTTTGTTTGGAGAGGCATTCAGGGTTGGTTGCAGGAGTTGTTATTGGTGTGAACGGTTGTGTGGAGAGGTGTTCAGGGCAGGTGATGGGTGTTCTTTCAAACCTGCAGTAAAACTCGTTCAGATCGTCTGCCAGTCGTTGATTCTCCACAGTGCTGGGGGGTGGTGTCTTGTAATTGGTGATCTTCTTTAGGCTTTTTCACACTGATGCGGAGTCGTTCGAAGTGAACTGAGTCCTTATTTTTTCAGAATAATTCCTCTTTGCCACTTTGATCTCCTTTTCCAGTGTGTATTTAGCCTGTTTATACAAGACATTGTCCCCCTTCACGTAAGCATCTTCTTTGGCCTGACGGAGCTGTCTGAGTTTTGCAGTGAACCACGGTTTGTCATTGTTGTAATTTAGTTGAGTCTTGGTAGGAATACACATATCCTCACAGAAACTGATATATGATGTTACGGTCTCTGTGAGTTCGTCCAGATCGGTGGCAGCAGCTTCAAAAACACTCCAATCAGTGAGGTCAAAACAAGATTGTAAATCCTGCTCTGCTTCATTAGTCCATCTTTTTACAGACCTTAATACAGGTTTAGCTGATTTTAGTTTCTGCCTGTAGGTCGGTATAAGATGAACCAGAAGGTGATCAGAATGTCCCAAAGCTGCTCGTGGAACAGAGTGAAATGCATCCTTTATTGTTGTGTAACAGTGATCCAATATATTACTGTCTCTTGTGGGACAAGTAACATGCTGTCTGTATTTTGGCAGTTCACGGGAGAGATTGGCTTTATTAAAGTCCCCAAGAATGATTAAAACAGAGTCTGGGTGTTGTTGTTCTGTCTCTGTGATCTGCTCAGCGAGTTTCTGTAAAGCTGAGCTCACGTGCGCTTGAGGAGGGATGTAAACACTAACCAGAATGAACGAATGAAACTCCCGCGGCGAATAGAACGGCTTGCAGTTAATGAAGAGCGTTTCGAGATTTGAGCAGCACGTCTTCTTTAACACAGTTACATCTGTACACCACCGTTCATTGATGTAAAAGCATGTCCCGCCGCCGCGCGATTTCCCCGTTGATTCTGCGTCGCGATCCGCTCTAAACAGCTGAAAGTCCGGCAGATGGAGCGCGCTGTCCGGTATGGTGTCATTCAGCCAAGTTTCCGTGAAACACAGAGCAGCAGAGTGGGAGAAATCTTTATTTGTCCGAGAGAGCAGAAGCAGTTCGTCCGTTTTGTTGGGTAGAGAGCGGAGATTTGCCAGATGGATGCTAGGCAACGGCGTTCGAAATCCGCGTTTTCTGAGTCTCACGAGCGCTCCCGCTCGCTTTCCCCGCCTGCGCGTCCTCTTGAAGCGTGTGATCAGGGCAGCCGCTCCGCCGACAAGAATGTCCAGCAAAACATCAGAATAGTCGAAAACCGGTGAAATATCGGGAGATGTGTGTTGCCGAATATCCAGCAATTCGTCCCTGGTGAAACTGATTGCAGGAATATAACTAAAGACAGGACAAACTAACAAAAACACAAAAACAACTGCAGAGCACGTCACGGAGGCAGCCATCCTGTATCGGGGCCACTCAGAGGCCACTCAGATTAATGTATTACATTAATTTAATGTAATACATTAATATAGTTTATCCTATTCTTTCCTCTTAGTATATCAGGACTGCAGGACTGCAGTTCATAATGAGACCCAAGAAAATCACCTGGAAGGAATCTACAAAGATAATTTGGTGTAGAGTATCATGGTGGTCTGTGTAGTTTTGAGTTTGTCACATGCGTGATAATTGTTTCTTTTGAGGCTCAAAGAGTTGTGGAAAAGACTGTAGGAGACATGAATTTGTTGGAGGTATTAGTCTACCTGGATGACCTCATCATTTTCGGAAGGACATTAGAGGAGCATGAAGAGAGGCTACTCAAGGTGCTGGACCAGCTGCGAAGTGCACCTTCTGTCAGACCTCTGTCAGTTATGTTGGACACATTGTGACTCAAGAAGGTGTTTCAACAGATCCCTCAGAGATTGAAGCTGTAAAGTCTTGGCCTTGACCACAAAATGTGTCAGAGCTACATTCTTTCTTTAGGCTTCTGTTGATACTACAGAAGATTGTTGAAAGACTATTCTAAAGTGTCATACCCACTAAAACAATTGTTGCAAGGGTGTCTCCTGACTACGAGCTTGAAGAAGATAAAAGGAGGACCCCTCCCAGAATGATTAGTGTACAAGGGTTCTGATCCATTTGGGTGTAGATGGACTGATGTTTGCGAAGCTGCTTTTAATGAGTTGAAGGTGAGACTTACCCAGGCTCCTGTGTTGGTCTTTTCCAAGCCTCAGCTCCCATACGTCCTGCATGTTGATGCCTGCTGTGAAGGGTTGGGCGGGTGTTGTATCAGAATCAAAGACCTGGGTTACGACCTGTGGCGTTTGTCAGCAGAAGTTTAACGCCTTCTGAAAAGAACTATCCAGTCCATAAACTTGAGTTCTTGGCGTTAAAGTGGGCAGTTGTTGCCAAGCTACATGATTATTTGTATGGAGTTCAATTTTTGGTACAGACAGACAACAACCCATTAACTTATGTACTGACAACAGCCATGCTGGATGCTGTAGGACATAGGTGGCTGGTGGCCCTCTCAGCATACGATTTCAGTCTAAAGTATAAGCCTGGGAGACAAAATGTCGATGCTGACGCCTTGTCGCGTCGTCCTCATGGGACAGTGAAAGCCCAGAAATGGATGAATATCTCATCCTCTGGAGTGAGAACTTTGTATAAGCTACCAAGTCAGGACATGTCCAGTTGCCTTGCAAGTGCCGGCAGGATTGTCACGTCACTAGGAGGATCTTCTAAGTCAGTTCCTAAAGTGTACTGCAACTTAGCTATGTTGGATGACTTTAGAATCCCAAAGTTGAGTGCTATGGATCTGTCCTGTGCTCAGCAAGATGATCTGTGTCTGGGAGAGATATGGAGAGCTTTGAAGAAAGGAGATATGTCCACAGTCTGGAAGGAAGCTTATAAGGACCTTTCATTGATCCTGAGAGAATGGGACCGATAAGTGCTGGATGATGGAGTGATGTTTCGGTGTACTAAAGCCCCAGACAATTCTCATCGATGAAGGTCGATGTGGAGAAATACTGTCAGACATATGCCAGATGTGTAAAAGGAAGACAAATGTTGAAGAGAGCTGCACCTTTGTCACATTTGTCCAGTGCTGGACTGATGGATCTTTTGTGTAAGGATTTTCTATCCATAAACTCCAGAAACATCTGTAATGTCCTTGTAATCACAGACCACTACACAAGGTGTGCACAGGCATTCCCGACTAGGGACCAGAAGGCGTCCACAGTTGCAAAAGTCCTGTGGGAGAAATAGCCTGATGCACTTGGACCAGGGTCAGGATTTCGAGAGCAAACTCATCCATGAGTTGTTTGAACTGTTAGGAGTGGAGAAGTCCCAGACAATGCCATACCATCCCCATGGTGATCCGCAGCCCGAGCGGTTCAACCAGATGCTCTTGTATATGTTGGGGACCCTGGATGCAAGTCAGAAATCATACTGGAGCCATCACATTGGACATCTTGTACACGGGTAAAACTGCAGTCGAAATGAAGCAACTGGGTATTCGCCTTACTGGGTATTTGCCTTTTTTTTTTTTTTTTTAGGAAATAAGAGGGGATATGATCAGTAATCTCTGATTACTCTTATCTGGTTCCTGGAGATAGAGTCCTAATTAGAAATCTTGGACTGCAAGGAAAGCATAAGTTGGCAGACAGATGGAGTATTGAGCTTTATGTTGTCCAGAGTCAGATGCCTAACTTGCCTGTGTTCTGACTTAAGCCAGAGAATTGAACTGGACCAGTCAAGATTCTGCATAGGAATTATATTCCTATTTGACAAGAGTTGAAACAAAAAGTTCCTCACAGTGTCCCAAAACCCAGAAAGAGGGTTCTGAGATGAAGGAAGAATGTTGAAAAGAGTCAGAGTTCAGAACAGGAAGTTAAAGATGCACCTGAAATGCAGGAAGTAGAAACCAGAGCTAATCAGAACACTGTGAGTTCTGACAGTGAGGATGAAACCTATGGAGTATGGTTTCCAGAACCTGAAGATTGTTAGCGGTTCAACCAGATGCTCTTGTATATGTTGGGGACCCTGGATGCAAGTCAGAAATCATACTGGAGTCATCACATTGGACATCTTGTACATGGGTACAACTGCAGTCGAAATGAAGCAACTGGGTATTCGCCTTACTGGGTATTCGCCTTTTTTTTTTTTTTTTTGGAAATAAGAGGGGATATGATCAGTAATCTCTGATTACTCTTATCTGGTTCCTGGAGATAGAGTCCTAATTAGAAATCTTGGACTGCAAGGAAAGCATAAGTTGGCAGACAGATGGAGTACTGAGCTTTATGTTGTCCAGAGTCAGATGCCTAACTTGCCTGTGTTCTGACTTAAGCCAGAGAGTTGAACTGGACCAGTCAAGATTCTGCATAGGAATTATATTCCTATTTGACAAGAGTTGAAACAAAAAGTTCCTCACAGTGTCCCAAACCCCAGAAAGAGGGTTCTGAGATGAAGGAAGAATGTTGAAAAGAGTCAGAGTTCAGAACAGGAAGTTAAAGATGCACCTGAAATGCAGGAAGTAGAAACCAGAGCTAATCAGAACACTGTGAGTTCTGACAGTGAGGATGAAACCTATGGAGTATGGTTTCCAGAACCTGAAGATTGTTAGTCAACTCCTACGAGAACATAAATTTCTCAGAAGGATGCAGTGGTTACTGAGAATGTGGAACTGAGACAATTTAATCTATAGAGTCTGGTTCAAGACTTCTATCAGAAAATGACTCTGAAAATTTACAAGATGTGAGTCCAGTGTCAGATTTTTATGATACTGTTACCAGTCCTCTGCGATACCTAGTAAGTGTCAGTCAAAGAGATGTAAATCAAACTATCTCTGATGTACCTGAAAATGGTAGCAGGTCTCAGAGAACAAGAATTGTTCCAAAAAGGCTTACATATGATGCTCTTGGGATGCCGAATGTTGAGCCTGTCCTTACTCAAGCAAAACCTGTAAACCTTGTTAGATAGTGTTCTACTGCATATTTATGGTTGAATATGCCCTCGAGAAAGTTGAGTACTTGTGCAGTTACTTTAAGCCCAAGACAGTAGTTTGAATGAATCTGTAATGTTCGTAGGTTGACTCATATATGCTTTTATTTTGCTCATATGCCTGGAGAGATATGTATTGTGCATATGTGACTGATAATACATTGGGTTGTAACTTGTAACTCTAAAAAGAAAATAAAGGGTTGATGTTTTAATATAAATGTCATCATTTTGCAAATGTTTGTTCATTTATATATATATATATATATATATATATATATATATATATATATTTCCCTCGTTATGAGGACATAACGATTCTTGTTGGGGGCAGAATGTAGAGCCCTGAACAAATTATTGAGGTGTGTCTAAAAGAAAGCCAAAAGAGAATTTCACCATTTAGTATTTGTTTATTCCATTTCATTTACATAATTTAAATATTTCATTTTATGAGATCACTGATTATTGTGTACATACAGGTGCAAGTTAGATGTTGATGGACTTTGGTTTACATATGTTCATTTAAGACATTTCTGAAACAGTTCCAGTTCTTTTTTTTGGTGGAGTCAGAGAAGTTTGGTGGAAAAAAAAGTTTCACCTGGGGAAAAAACTCCCAGCTGTGACGTTCACAGACGTTTTGAGTGGCAGGCTCGGTGGAAAAAGTTTATTTCAGTGTAAACGAATCACGCATTAGTTTGCAATCCAGCATGAGGATATTCCACGTGAGGAAGTCTGTTTTACGGTTCATAATGACTTTTTGTTGTTGTTGTTTTTTTTAATTAGATTAAGGATGAGGAAGAATTATCCGGAAGAATATTATTGTTTTATTTTATCCAAGTTCAGCGTTACAGTTGTAAGTCGTTATTCATTTGGAATTCGGAAGAATATACCCGCGTTTATTTTAATAATTTGGTGTAGAGTATCACGGTGGTGTGTGTAGTTTGGAGATTGTCATGTTTGATAATTGTTTCTTTCGAGGTTGAGAGATCGTCGAGTCAAGATTAGGAGATGGAAGAGGATCTTCGTGGATTCATCTGACCTGTTAGAGGAGGAAGGAGTTAATTGGATTCACTCAACGTCATCGTGGGGAGGTGTCACGAAGGCTGTGCTTTTCATCTCATTGTGCACTGAGGATCAGTGAGTATTATTCTGCAAGTGAAATCTTGTTTCTGTTGGATTCTTGAGTAATTTTTTTTTTTTTCATCGAAAGAGCTCCAACTAGCGCGCCAACGGTGTACTGCAAATCCCAGCAGGAGAATGTTGAGGTGAAATCTGAGTAAAACCAGAGTATTACTTTCGGTTTATTAATTTTTTTTTGTTCATTTCTTTTTGATTATGATGTTTATTGTGATTAATAAGGTTGAGACTGTGTGAAATGAATAATTTAGTCACTCATGTGACACAAAAGAGAAAACACAGTAAAAAAAGAAAGCTTACCAAAGGAGTTCCTGGAAATAATAAATCCAAATTTATTTATCATCATTAACTTTGTGTGTTTTTCTGTGTAAAGTCTATAGATTTGTATTCTCAATTTTAAAAGTAACAGTTTTTGTGCTTAAATTTCCAAATAAGAAACAACAATCTGACATAACTAAGTGAAAATCTGAGACCTGGAATATATAATTTAAATACTGTACTTCACTGGGTAACACATTTGCATAATCCCCACCTGCCCACTAAATACGAACAGAATCTGATCTGCCCACAAACACTTCCGCTATAAGTTTTTTTTAGATAATGTTGAGATAACGCTGTGTTCAAGGATACCACAGAAATACAGTTGAACCTTTTGTTTTGTGCTTGTCCTTTTATCAATAACTGCTTCTCTAATATTGGCTTTTATCTTCGTTGGCATCTATAATCTTCTTAATTTGGACTAACAAGCTCTCCGAACCACAACCTGTAAGTAGTACGATTGATATGTTATATGTATATTTTCTACTGAGTGCTCAAAATATCAAAACATGTTTTTGTGCTAATATGTGATGTATAACTAGTGCAGCTTTAGGTTTCCATGTAAAGCATATTACTGTTTTACTGAAGTAGTTCGGATAATTCGCTAAGAATGTGTAGATTAATGTAAACTGACATTTTTCTAATTTCTAATGTAGTAGCACACAGACTTTACAATCATTCCAAAATTGATGTTTATTTTGCTGCACCGGCAGTTATAGGGTTAATGTGGGAGAGACGAACAAATTATTTAAGGCTGGTGCTCCTGTAATACAGCTGTTCTACATTCTGATTAAAAGTTCAGACAGTGTCTTATCGTTCTTCAAACATTACAGTAGACATTTTTTGGTTTACAAACTTTGGTTTCATCAGTTAGTCATGTTAGCACTTGGTTAGCATACCCATCATTATTGTTTTAAGTGTTCACAGTTTAGCAGCTAAACTTTAGCTGTGCACACGATTCACTTGCTTAAGTATTTTTGTATTATGTCATTATTATAAGAACAGATTGGAGCACTATATTATTGTTTTATGTGAAGGTTCTTTGTCTTTGGTAGTGTGAGAAGGTTATAACTGCAGCCTGGAGATCTCCAAAAAGGAGCGTGAACTCCAAAACGGGGTGGCAGTTCCAAAATAGGGAGTGGCTTCCTCCGATTGAGAGACAGGCGCATGACACGCATGCATTTTTATTGGTTGTCAGTTAAAGTGTTTCCTACACTGTGCAACAAAACATGCTATCCCCTAAGCCTACCCCACACTGTACCTTAACCATTGAAATTGATGGTGATCATAGCTCTGTGTAGCTGTTTTTTTCCCTCTAGAATCTTTGTCTTACTATCACTCTCTGTTGTTTAAAGTGATAAAATATAACTTAATTCCCACCATATTTCTGATATTATTGATCAATCTAATCAGACTAATTTTGATTGTTCACTTTTATTTTATATCCATGAGTGCAGTGAATCTGCATTGCGTTAGCACTCGTTAGCTTGTCATTAGCGTTTCCATTCCTACCTATCGCTGTTTTCTTTTCTCCTCTATCTCGCTACTCTCTCTCTCTCTCTCTCTCTCTCTCTCCAGTTTTTCACAAGTTCATCAAACAATTGTGGTAAGAATATTTCATCAAGGCACAGTGAGTAATGGCTTCTCCTGCTATTGTTATTTGCACCTCTTGCCACATGAACAGTTTATCTATCTCTGTCGCTGATGAGGGATTCACATGTGATAAATGCAGGGAAATAGTTAGGCTGACAGAAAAGATTTCAGAATTAGAGACACGCATCCAAACTTTAATTGAGGACAGTAAGAATGTGAGGGCTCTAGATACGTCTTTGGATGCGTCTAGCTCAGGAGTCCTGTACATTGTTCGGTTCCGGCAACAGAGCCCCTGCAGCAGGGCAACTGGGTGACAGTGAGGCGGCATAGTTACGGGTAAAAACACTGCTGTTCTGTTCCGATCAAAACATTAAACTGGTTCTCCCCACTCAGTGAAGCACCCACTGCGAAACCTGATGAAAGTGCTCTAGTTATTGGTGATTCTATTGTACGGAACATGGATGTAGAGACACCAGCCACCATAGTCAAATGTTTACCGGGAGCCAGAGCGCCTTACATCCTGGCAAATTTAAAAGTGCTGGATAATGCTAAACGTAAATACAGTAAGATTGTTATTCATGCCGGCGCTAATGATGATCGACTTCGCCAGTCGGTGATCACCAAAAATAACATTTAAAGAGGTGTGTGAACTTGCAGGAACAAGTGAACACTGTGACCTCACGTTCCTGATTTAAAAAAAAATATAGCACAGCTGGAGGAAAACAAAACTAGAGGGTATTTCGTATTGCTTGGCGGGAAAGTAACCTATCCTACAGAAAAGCATTAAAAATTGCTAGATCAGGTTACTTTTCTTTTCTTTCATAACCCGAGGTATTTATTCAATACAGTGGCTAAATTAACGAAAAATAAAGCATCAACAAAGTGTTGACATTTCCCAACATCACAGCAGTAATGACTTTATGAACTTCTTTACTTCTAAAATCGATACTATTAGAGATAAAATTGTAACCATTCAGCCGTCAGCTACAGTATCGCATCAGACAGTGTACTGTAGATCCCCTGAGGAACAGTTCCACTCTTTCTCTACTATAGGAAAGGAAGAATTTTATAAACTTGTTAAATCATCTAAACCAAAATGTTTGCTATTCCATCTAAGCTCCTAAAAGAGGTGCTTCCAGAAGTCATAGATCCTCTTCTGACTATTATTAATTCCTCATTGTCATTAGAATGTGTCCCCAAAACCTTCAAACTGTCTGTTACTAAGCCTCTCATCAAAAAACCACAACTTGAACCCAAAGAACTAGTTAATTATAGACCGATCTCGAATCTCCCTTTTCTGTACAAGATACTAAAAAATCCTCACAATTATATTCCTTTTTAGAGAAAAATGGTATATGTGAGGATTTCCAGTCACGATTTAGACCATATCATAGTACTGAAAATGCTCTCCTTAGAGTTACAAATGACCTGCTCTTATCATCTGATCGTTGTTGTATCTCTCTATTAGTGCTGTTGGATCTTAGTGCTGCGTTTGACACTATTAACCACAACATTCTTTTGCATAGATTAGAACACTTTGTTGGCATTAATGGAAGTGCATTAGTATGGTTTAAATCATATTTATATGACCGCCATCAATTCGTAGCAGTGAACGAAGAGGTATCATATTGATCACAAGTGCAGTATGGAGTACCTCAAGGCTCAGTACTAGGCTGTTACTCTTCACGCTTTACTTGTTACCCTTGGGAGATATCATCAGGAAACATGGTGTTAGCTTTCACTGTTATGCTGATGATACTCGGCTCTATATTTCTTTGCGGCCCGGTGAAACACACCAATTTGAAAATCTAATGGAATGCATAGTTGATATAAAAAAACTGGCTGACAAGTAATTTCTTACTGCTAAATTCTGAAAAAACATAAGTGTTAATTATAGGACCTAAAAACTGTATGTAATAACCTAGAACACTGTCTAAGACTTGATGGCTGCTTTGTCAATTCTTTGTCATCAGTTAGGAACCTATGTGTGCTATTTAATAGCAATATTTCCTTAGAAAGCCACGTTTCTAGCATTTGTAAAACTGCACACAGGTCAGACTTTGCTTAGACAAAAGTCACATCTTTAAAGGATTCAACTAATCACAGATTAGAGCATCACCTGTGACAAATACTGTAATTAACACATTCCCAGGTGTGTAGAAGAAGAACCCCAGCACACCCAACCTTCATTTGAAATGCTGTCATATATTGCCTTGCATTGCCTTGCCTTGTTGTTCCTACAACTTGGACAGGTGACAAGATTTTTGTCAGGATATGTGTATAGCATATTTTATTTTAGATTAACTAGAAACAATGTTTAATTTATAAAGTTTTATTTTGAAATGTAAGTCAGTAACAATTGGCTGAAGCCACAGCCAATGGTGAAAGTCTTTGCGAAAGGAGACTCCCAATTTTGGAGTTCACGCCCCATTTTGGAGATCTACGGTCTGCAGTTATACCTACTTGGGTAGTGCTGGCTAATTGGCTTATGGACTCCTCTCTATGCCAATTACAACAGGCTTGGCCAGCTGACCAATCAGAGCAGATTTTTATGGAAGGGAGGGGTTTGCTCTGAACTCGCTAGGAACTAATCATTTTGGAATCATTAGCATATGACTCTAATTTTAATTGTATATTCTGAGAAAATTACAATGTTTTCTGACATTAGCTGCATTAACACCTTTGTAACAGTGTTATTACCATTGGTGCTATAATTCAGTTTTAAGGCAAATTCATCAAAGGCAGCTTCAAAATGCAGCTTGCTTACTGGCAGTCCAGTACACACACAGACACACAGACCATATACACACTATATATATATATTTTAGACAGAGCATGTCCATTTTACTCTAAACAACCAGTAGTGTGTCTGAATTCAGTTCAGCTGGAGGGGGGTGGGGTTTGGGGGTAGTTCTGTATTGCTTGTGGGGGTTGAAATAAAAGTGTGAATCTCTTGCTTTTCATTTGGAGAATATCTGATCAGTATTTAAAGCTTGCCGGTTTAGGCAAAGTGTCTGTTATAGGATAAATGCCTTGATTGGTTTGGCTTTTGCAATTTTTTCAATGGCATAAAGAGTATTACATACAATGTAATATGGTTTGTTTGGTCACAGAAGACATGAGGCTCCTCTGAGAGAGAAACAAAGAAACTGATGAAAGAGATAAGGATCTACCAAAGAGAAAAACTTTTGTTCTGATGTCTGGACTCTGTTTGGGATTTAGAAAAACATAATGTTAGAATTTATTTCAGGTTTTCATTGAATTTCATGTCAAAAATGCTGGAAATGCCCAATAATGAAACTTAAAATGATTAGGCCTAATGTCTCGGCAATAGATTTATTATATTATATTTATTATATTGCCAAAACGACTGCAGTGTTGATGCGTACAATTAACAGTCAGTTGGTGCAAAAATGGAAAATGGTACAAAGCAGCTTGTTTGTACAGTGTTACAACGACATTCACGGTGCTGACTCTGTCCACATGGACACACCTTTCGAGAGAAATGCAACCTTCACAGATTACATAATCAGGGAGCATTTGTTTTCATTTTGAATTGGTTAGTTTAAAAGTAGAAATTTCATGCTTTCTGTTGATATATTTCTCATGTATGTGAGGCACCTCAATTTTAAGTTATTTCATTATCAGGAAAAATTCAAGTGATCACGAGGGTGCCTCCCTGTAATGCATGTTATTAATTTTCTGCACAAGCACTTGAATATGAATAGTAATAGAGCACATTTCTTAGGTTACAGTATGGGATCCGCATTAAAAATAAGTCTACAACTGAGACAAATAGCCTTCAATTTCCAGGTTATAACTGCATCTGAGTTCTGAGTCTCCTCTTAATATTCACTTAATCAGTAATATATTTATCATTCTCTACCTCACACTGACATACTGAAAGTGTCAACCTGTTTGCACATTCGCCTCTTGTACATTCCTGTGTATCTTAATTAAGACTACAGTATAATGCACATATGCACATTTGTCTCTTGTACATTCATGTGTATGTTAATATTTAAGACTACAGTATACTTTCATACACATTATTTTCTATTCTATATTTTATTATTTTTTTATATTTTATTATTATATTTATACTTTATTTCATTCTTGCATACCTATATCTGTGTTGTATTCTTAAATAATTGCACTGTTCATGGAGCGGACCTGACTCACATTTCACTGCTCATTATATATGCTCTATAATCATGTATGTGATGAATAAAAATCTTGAATCTTAAAATTATCTAATGGCAGATTTTGCTCCAAATAATTATAAAACACGCAACAATTTCTTAATCAATGCAAAAAACAGATATCTTTTTCTGGAGTAGTTATCTGTCAAAATATGAGACAGGTTACAAATAACAAAGTATGTGTGTGTCAAAAATGTGTTTTATTAAAGGAATTACATTACATTACAAACTTATTGTTTGCTGCAAATACTAAGCAGAAACTGCTTCAGATTACTATCTGCGATTTAAGAAAGCATGGGTTTAGGAGTCTAAACTCCTAATAAACACTGTACCAAAGGCATTGTTCATTTACATTTAGCTGATGCTTTTATCCAAAGCAACTTACAATTGCTATATATGTCAGAGGTCGCACGCCTCTGGAGCAACTAGGGGTTAAGTGTCTTGCACAGGGACACATTGGTGTCTCACAGTGGATTCGAACCTGGGTCTCTCACACCAAAGACATGTGTCTTATCCACTGCGCCAACACCACCCCTTACACATTTCTGAATATTATGCAAGACAAGTAAGCACAACTGATCAGGATCACAACCAAAAATTGACTCGATATTGAAATAGAAGCAGCTGGATAGCTCCGGGGGGTTTGTGGTCAAAACTGAAACTGCTATGTTTACAGGGCATAAACCACAAAGGAGTCAACACGACCCGAAAGCCCCACTTGACTCAGTCAGTAAGGTCAAGAATTAAGTGTTATCACTGCGCGCAGGAAGGTCATGTTCAACGAGATTGCAGAAAATGGAGAAGTCAGATGCAAAGAGATCAGATGCAATGTAAGCCTAAAATAGGTCAGACACAGCAGAGAGGCACATCAGTAAATGCCCCATATCCTAATACATGGCACAATGAACAACAATGGGGTGCCTACAGATTGATGTCGATTCCAATTTATCTATGACAACCCTCACATTTTCGAATAATAATAAAGACAGTACAGCTACCCTCCGAAGTGGCCATAGTAAATGTAAAAGGTCACGCAACAGGAGACGAAGAACAGGCTGTAGGGAATAGACAGGCTGATGAAGCTGCAAAAGAAGCAGCCAAACTCAGATCAAATGGCTATTTGATATGGCTAACAAGAATCAGGTAACGTGCTTTATTTAACTTTATTTTTATTATTATTTGTTTACATGCCCTTATTGTATTGTGTATTGTATAGTTGTATTTTATTTATATATATTTGATCTAGATATTTAGGCTGTACTGTTAAGTGTTATCTGTATGCATCACGGGTCTGACAGTAACGCAATTTCAATTATTTGTATGTATGTACTGTATATCTGGAAGAATTGACAATAAAGCAGACTTGACTTGACCAGCATTTTATGTACAGTAACAACTTGCAGATTTATGTATCTGCTCGAACCAAGAAAAGCATTATGTAGGAATGTCAGATTGTTAGAATACCATAACTCTGAATCCATCTGGTGTAAATATGAATCATCACTGTGCTATTAAGTACTATAATCAGACTACTGAAAGTTTTGTCACGACCGGGATACAGGAAAACACGGTGAGAGATCCAAATGCGAGTATGTCTTTTATTAGGGGTAATCCAATCATAAACAGTCCATGCAGGGGTCAAAACCAAAAAGCAATCCAACATAAACAGACACGAACACAAGAGCAAGAACACGACTAGACTTTGACGGGAACTTCAACAAGGACTCCGTGACACCTACTAAGACAGACAGGGTATAAATACACAGGGAGATGACAAACGTTAAATGGGGAATTGACTGAGTGCAATGATTAATGATTAGTGAGAGCTGAGTGTAATGCGAAGACAGAGATCGTGAGGAATGTGGTTCAGGAAGTGACAGACACCGTGGGGAAGGAACACATCTAGTGGTTACCCAGGGAAAACAACCCAGACACTGTGACAAGTTTCAAGTGTCCGTTTTCGTATCTTGATAGCTCTCCAGGTATAATTTGGACCTGTGGAGGAATGGCATATTACCACTTAGATGAATGAGACTGGCGTTGATGCTGCTACCCAGCTCTGCTCTCTATAGGAACTACAATGTTAACACAGAAAGACATTGATAATAATGATAAAAAGGTAAGACAAGATCAAAGGAAACAAGATATACATAACATGCCTGATCGTTATAATGGTTACAAGACAGTCAGTCTACGGACAATTCTATGGGAAAATGTAGGATGTTCTTCAGCTGGTTTCTTTACATGAGTAGGGACCACAACTGCTTTCAGATCAATGGGCTAGCCTGGCAGGTTTTGTCATTGGAAAATGATACTGCCCAAGCACTAGGTCTAATTACAGAAGAACTGAAGAAGATGAAAGAAGCTGTTGTTCAGAATAGACTTGTCCTTGACCTCTTGACCTTGCAACAAGGAGGAGTTTGTAAAATGTTGGGAATATCTTGTTGTTTTTATATTACAGATAATTCAGACAACATCTTGAACATCGTAGACCATATGAAAGAATCTATTCCGAATTACGGTCCTAGTGTTGACAAGGTCTGGATTCCAGACATAACTGGTCCAAGTCTTAGTCAAGTTTATTACCCATAACTGGCCCTGATTTGGGCCTGTTATGGCCCATGTGTGGCCCTTGTCTGGAATCTAAACCTGGTCTACACTTGGACCATATATCTCATTGCAGGATGTGGGCCAAGCAAAAGCTGATTGTGTGGGCCAGAGCTGGGCCAGAGAAAAATTGCTATGTGGGTACTTGCTCTCCTCTGCTGAATAGCCCAACCAGAACCAGAACTTATATTTTGGATCTCGAAGGGTAGAATATACTTTTATTCTAACACTTACTAACTATTGATAAGCAGCAAACAAGGAGTTTATTGAGGCAAAAGTCATAGTTAATGGTATGTTAATAGTGAGAATTCGACCTTAAAATAAAGTGTGACCTATTTATTTATTTATTTACTTATTTACTTATTTGTGTATGTGTTTAATTATTAATCTACTAACTGAATGAGAAAAGCTTATTTATATTTCCTTACCATGTTGTCTGTAATGTTGATTTGGAGAACCTCAGAGCTTAGGTATGCATAAGCTGCTGAATTTACATGGAACTCTGATGCAGCCAGTGAAAGCATGTAGTTTTCCGCATAGGGAACGAAAAATGCACTTGCAGAGAAAGGTGGTTCAGATGGAGAACTGATGCTGTAAAACTCCCCCTGTCACAGGAACACACTGAAAATCACTGGCGGGTCAAAGTAAAAATTCAAAAGTAAATAAAATCTATAAAATCAAGAAATCTACTCACATACTAAATATATTCAGAAAAAAAAAACAATAATAGTTGTAACTGAATGAATTTTAATAAAACAATAATCATTATTACAAATACTGAATAAAAATCCTTACCTTAATATCTAATTCAAAGCTTCGATCGGTCACAGCCGGGGAGGATGTGAGAAGAATGCTTAGATATATATACTGATCCACAGGTATGTTGACTAGAAAAAATGAATTTGAGAATGAATACATATACACTTAAAAATGAGGACAAAGGAATAAGATTTTTATAGTTTTTAATTTTTAAATTTGTTTTATTTTAATATCATTTTAAAAGTTGCAATAAAATTCTGTTTAGTTTTAATTTTATTAATATTGTTGTTACTTTTATTTTTTTATTTTGAGAACACACATTTATTTAGTTTTTATATAGTTTAGTTTCAGTTTTATTTAAAGTAAAGCAAAATTAACAGATCACTTCCAGAGCGCAGTCCAAAGAACGACATAAATTAGCCTTAGTGAGGCAAACATCTAGCGACACAAAATGAACGCATGCTGAGATTGTTTAAATTGTAAAAGTATAGTAGCATATGCCAAAATGAAGCAATCAAGCCTTTTTATTAAATAAATCTACACAAGTTGTGCTTAATGTCATATCTAATGATGTGTATTGGGATATTTAATATGACAACAAATATAGCCTAATTTGGTTATGGTTACTCTTGTGTCTTGCTCACTTTTCCGAGAACAACTGCACATAAATCATAACTGTACTACTGAAATTAACAATAAACAATAAAGGATCATACAGGTACATCTAAAAGAAAAATGAATATCATTCAAAAGTTCTTTATCATTATTTTATTTTTTTTAATAAAAAAATAAAAAAGCTAACTTTCTTATATTCTAGATTAATTGCAAACTGACAACCGCAACTTTTTTTACAAGTTTTTTTACAAGTTAGTTTTTTTTTTTTTTCTTGAAATATTTCAGTTTGTGTGCAATGAATCTAGAATATAAGAAAGTTTGCTTTTTTGAATTAAATTACAAAAAATAAAGAACTTTTCCATGGTATTCTATTTTTTGGAGATGTACCTGTATTTGAAGACGTTATTTTCAATGATGAAGAATTAAAAGCGTGTGATTGATGTGATTTAGCCTATGCACGTTTGTCCAAAAACGTTTGCTTGCTTTTGTTACATGAGAAAATAAATAATTTTGCCTACCTGATGTAATAGATTTAAAGGAGTCATATGATGTTGCTAAAAAGAACATTATTTGGTGTATTTGGGGAAATTAAATGTTTTTTAATGCGGTTTAAGGAGAAAACACATTATTTTCCACATATTGTACATTATTGTTTCTCCTCTATGCCCCACCTTTCTGAAACAGGGCTCATTGTTCTGAAAAATGAGGTGTGCTCTGATTGGCCAGCTATCCAGTCCATTGTGATTGGCTGAATGCCTCAAACATGTGATGGTAATATTACGCCCCATAGCCATACTGCAGTAAATATTGCGATGTGTGTCCCGGTAAGAACAATGGCACGACAAGACGAAAACATTAAAACCATTATAAACAAGCTATATGTTGCATCCAGTGTGGACATAATTACTGATTATAATGACTTATACTGTGTTTTTATGCGTTACGTTGTGTATTGTGCAGCATAAACATAAAACATGTCTGCATTTGTGATCGGAGAATGGACAAACAACAAGCTCTACTCTACACTGCTCAAAACTTGCATTTCAAAACTCAAAAGTCAAGTCAGAGTCTGCTTTTTTGTCAATTCTTCCACATGTACAGCACATACAGAGAATTGAAATTGCATTACTTTCAGACCCTAGGTGCATACATATAACACTAACAGTAGAGCATTAAATACAGATAAGTACAGATTAATATAAAATACAACTATACAAATGTACAAATAAGGACATAAGTAAAGTAAAGCAGCACGAGGCACATGGGAGATAGAGTACAACCCGATGACATAAACAAATAGTGCAGATATACTGATTGTAGTGCAAAATAGCTTATTCAGTCTGATTAAACTGGCTAAAAGCTCAGAGAGCAGTTCTTTATTTAAACTGTCAGAAGAGGTACTTAAATGAGGTCAGTTCAATACTGAATGCGGTAGTGTGCATACCAATGCTGCACAAAGTGATTGGTGCAGGTTACAGTGTGATAGTGGGAGGGGGGAGTGGAACGACCTTGTGGGAGCTTGGGGTGTGGTCTGAGGGTAGCATTAAAGAAGGTGGAGCTAAGGGTAACATTAAAGAGGTGTGTGAACTTGCAAGCATGATATCAGACACTGTAATATGCTGTGGTCCCCTCCCTGCTTACCATGGTGATGAGATACATAGCAGATTGTCATCACTCAATGACTGGATGTCTAAGTGGTGCCCGCAGAATAACATAGGTATCATAGACAATTGGATGAGCTTTTGTGGCAGACCTGACCTGTTGGACAGAGATGGTCTTCATCCCTCCTGGGGTGGTGCCACTCTTCTCATTAGAAATATAGTACATAATCTTAGAGTTTATACTTGACTAACTGGAGCCCAGGTCAGGAAGCAGACAGACTGGCTAAACCGAGCATCTGTTAGACAACTCAAGTCACAGAAGTCAGTTAGAGACTCTTTCACCTAGATATCACATTATACAAATTGTGTCTGTTCCCCGACCTAGAAAATAAAACAAAAAAAAAGCGTCCAGACCAATTTAAGACTAACAATTTAATTGACGTTCAACAAATAATAAACAGATGCAATACGGATAAAAAGATTGACAAAAGACAAAGATTGGCTTACTGAATATCAGGTCCTTTTCTACAAAAGTACTTTTTGTAAATGATATGATCACTGATCATAACCTAGATGACTGGCAGCCATATCACCCTGGAGCCCAAGACCGGTTTCCCACTGTAGATAAGCAGGGCTTAGCCTGGTCAGTACCTGGATGGGAGACCTCCTGGGAAAACTAGGTTGCTGCTGGAAGAGGTGCTAGTGAGGCCTGTGTAAGTCCTAGTGCCCCAGTGTAGTGATGGGGACACTATACTGTCAACAAGCAGCGTCCTTCGGATGAGACATTAAACTCAGATCCTGACTCTCTGTGGTCATTAAAAATCCACAGTCGTTCGAAAAAGAGTAGAGTTGTGACCTCGGCATCCTGGCTAAATTCGCCCATTGGCCTCTGACCATCATGGCCTCCTAACAATCCCCATATCTACTGATTGGCTTCATCACTCTGCCTCCTCTCCACCAGTAAGATGGTGTGTGGTGGGCATTCTGGTGCACTATGGCTGCCGTCACATCATCCAGGTGGATCCTGCACACTGGTGGTGGATGAGGAGATTGAGTGCCTAGAAAAGCACTATGTAAATGTAAGGAATTATTATTATTATTATTATTATACAGTAGATGTGCTCTGTTTGAAAGAAACCTGGCTAAAACCTGATGAATACATTATTTTAAATGAGTCTATCCCCCAAGATTACTTTTATAAACATGAGCCGTATGCACGTATTTCACTGCACAAAAACAAAACTCTGTGAATCCAGACATGATATTTAATGGCGAAGCAATCAAATTTGTGACACATGTTAAATATTTAGGAATAATAATAGACCAATACCTTTTTTTTAAAAAAGTAAGTAAAAAGGGTTATAAATAATGTTAAATTCGATTTGAATAATTTTAAAAACATCAGGCACCAACTCTCTGAATCAGCTGAACATCTTCTAGTACATACTCTGATTCTCCCTCACTTGTCGTATTGTATAACAACATGGTCACAAGCAGATGTAACTACACTTAGGCCTGTGTACTCCCTTCATAAACAAATCATGAAAGTGTTAGATAAAAAACCAAGGGACTACCATCATTGTACTGTTTTGAAAAGGTTACATTTTTTAACCTTTTCAGTTAGAGTAGTGGGGTTTTGGAATTCCTTACCTACAAACATTTGAAGCCTCAAAAGCTTCAATAGCTTCAATAGAAGAATATTTCATCAAACACGGTGAGTAATGGCTTCTCCTGCTATTGTTATTTGCACCTCTTGCCACACGTACAATTTATCTATCTCTGTCGCTGATGAGGGATTCACATGTGATAAATGCAGGGAAATAGTTAGGCTGACAGAGAAGATTTCAGAATTAGAGACACGCATCCAAACTTTAATTGAGGACAGTAAGAATGTTAGGGCTCTAGATACCGCTTTGGATGCGTCTAGCTCAGGGATTCCTGTACATTGTTCGGTTCCGGAAACAGAGCCCCTGCAGCAGGGCAGCTGGGTGACAGTGAGGCAGCGTAGTCGTGGGTCAAAACACCGCTCTTCTGTTCTGATCAAAACATTAAACAGGTTCTCCCCACTCAGTGATGCACCCACTGAGAAACCTGATGAAAGTGCTCTAGTTATTGGTGATTATATTGTACGGAACGTGAATATAGACACACCAGCCACCATAGTCAAATGTTTACCGGGAGCCAGAGCGCCTGACATCTTGGCAAATTTAAAAGTGCTTGCTAATGCTAAACGTAAATACAATAAGATTGTTATTCATGCCGGCGCTGATGATGTTCAACTTTGCCAGTCCGAGATCACTAAAAATAACATTAAAGAGGTGTGTGAACTTGCAAGCATGATGTCAGACACTGTAATATGCTCTGGTTCCCTCCCTGCTTGTGGTGATGAGATGCATAGCAGATTGTCATCACTCAATGGCTAGATGTCTAAGTTTTGCCCACAGAATAACATAGGTTTCATAGACAATTGGACGAGCTTTTGGGGCAGACCTGACCTGTTTATAAGAGATGGTCTTCATCCCTCCTGGGGTGGCGCCACTCTTCTCTCTAGAAATATGGCAAATAGTGTTGAAATTATTCAGCCAAGTAATGATATCTCAGATCATTATTTAGTTCTGTGCAAACTTCATATAACCAAAATTGTAAATTCTACTTCTTGTTACAAGTATGGAAGAACCATCACTTCTACCACAAAAGACTGCTTTTTAAGTTATCTTCCTGATGTATCCAAATTCCTTAGCATATCCAAAACCTCAGAACAACTTGATGATGTAACAAAAAATATGGACTCTTTTTTCTAGCACTTTAAATAAAGTTGCTCCTTTACGCTTAAGGAAGGTTAAGGAAAACAGTTTGACACCATGGTATAATGAGCATACTCGCACCCTAAAGAGAGCAGCCCGAAAAATGGAGTGCAGCTGGAGGAAAACCAAACTAGAGGTATTTCGTATTGCTTGGCGGGAAAGTAACATATCCTACAGAAAAGCATTAAAAACTGCTAGATCCGATTACTTTTCTTCTCTTTTAGAAGAAAACAAACTTAACCCCAGGTATTTATTCAATACAGTGGCTAAATTAACGAAAAATAAAGCCTCAACAAGTGTTGACATTTCCCAGCACCACAGCAGTAATGACTGTATGAACTACTGTACTTCTAAAATCGATACTATTAGAGATAAAATTGCAACCATTCAGCCGTCAGCTACAGTATCACATCAGATAATGCACTATAGAGCCCCTGAGGAACAGTTCCACTCATTCTCTACCATAGGAGAGGAAGAATTGTATAAACTTGTTAAATCATCTAAACCAACAACATGTATGTTAGACCCTATACCATCTAAGCTCCTAAAAGAGGTGCTTCCAGAAGTCATAGATCCTCTTCTGACTATTATTAATTCCTCATTGTCATTAGTATATGTCCCCAAAACCTTCAAACTGGCTGTTATTAAGCCTCTCATCAAAAAACCACAACTTGACCCCAAAGAACTAGTTAATTATAGACCAATCTCGAATCTCCCTTTTCTGTCCAAGATACTAGAAAAGGTGGTATCCTCACAATTATATTCCTTCTTAGAGAAAAATGGTATATGTGAGGATTTCCAGTCAGGATTTAGACCGTATCATAGTATGATCTTTTTTTTCACATCTTATGATCTTTTCTTATCATCTGATCGTGGGTGTATCTCTCTATTAGATCTATTGGATCTTAGTGCTGCGTTTGACACAATTGACCACAACATTCTTTTGCATAGACTTGAACACTTTGTTGGCATCAGTGGAAGTGCATTAGCATGGTTTAAATCATACGACCAAATTATATGACCGCCATCAATTCGTAGCAGTGAATGAAGAGGTATCATATCGATCACAAGTGCAGTATGGAGTACCTCAAGGCTCAGTACTAGGGCCGCTACTCTTCACACTTTACATGTTACCCTTGGGAGATATCATCAGGAAACATGGTGTTAGCTTTCACTGTTATGCTGATGATACTCAGCTTTGAGGCCCATCGAAACATACCAATTTGAAAAACGGAATGCAAAGTCAATATAAAAAACCAGATGACGAGTAATTTCTTACAGCTAAATTCTGAAAAAAACAGAGGTGTTAATTATAGGACCTAAAAACTAAGAACCTAGAGCACTGTCTAAGACTTGATGGCTGCTCTGTCAATTCTTTGTCATCAGTTAGGAACCTAGATGTGCTATTTGATAGCAATCTCTAGCAATCAAAAATTTGACTGCATTTTTACATCTCGAAGAAATATATCTAAATTATGACCTATGCTCTCAATGTCAAATGGTTAGATTATTGTAATGCTTTATTGTGTGGTTGTTCTGCACGCTTAATAAACAAACTCCAGTCCAAAATGCAGCTAGAGTTCTTACTAGAACCAGGAAGTATGACCATATTATCCCGGTTCTGTCAACACTGCACTGGCTACCTTTTGAACATTGAATACATTTTAAAATCTTGCTAATTACTTATAAAGCCCTGAATGGTTTAGCACCTCAGTATTTGAATGTGCTCTTGTTACATTATAGTCCTCCACGTCCACTGCATTATCAAAACTCTGCCAACTTGATAATACCAAGAATATCAAAGTCAACTGAGGCCGGCAGGGGGGCAAAGATGTCATTCAAGGGGGCAAGCTGTCATTCAGTCTGCTGGTCCTGGCCTGGAGACTCCTCATTCTCCTCCCTTATGGCAGCAAACTAAGTAAAATGTGTGTCAGGAGGGTGGGATCACCTGCAATGCAGAGGGCTTTGTGGGTGAGACAGGTGTTGTAAATGTCCTGGAGGGAGGGGAGAGAGACACCAATGATCTTCTCAGCTGCTGATCTTCCCAGCTGCTCTCACTATGCGTTGAAGGGTCTTTTCGGCAGGACGTTGCAAGTGCCATACCACACAGTGATGCAGCTCTTCAGAATGCTCTCGATGGTGCCTCTATAGAAGGTGCACATGATGGGGGCCAGGGCTCTGGCTCTTCTCAGTTCTTCTCAGATGCTACTGTGCTTTCTTGGAGAATGTTGCAGTGTTGTCAGTCCAGGAGAGGTCCTCTGTGATGTGCACAACTAGGAACTTGGTGCTGCACTCTCTCACATTCACACCATTGACGGCCAGGGGAACATGATGAGTACGCACTCTCCTGAAGTCAACAATAATCTCCTTCAACCATTCTGACAGGAGAGAAAGAAGCTGCAGTGTGTGCACGTGCCCCCATCTTGGGTTTGAATCGTCAGTGGCAAATTCTATAAATATGTTAACATACTTACAGACTGTAAGTCAGAAAAGCCAGTATTGTAGTCTACTCTCCCTGGATCAGGAAACAGTTCGCCATAAAATGCCCTGCAAACATCTAAATATTTTTGTTGAACTGTTCTGGAACAGTGTTGTAAATACAACTTAACCACTGATTTTTAGTTGTGTGCTCTTTTGGAATGCCAAACAAAGTATTTTCGCTTTCACAAAGAAACACAAAGCGTCTCCAAACAACCTGCCCTCCAACAAATACGTTTGTATAGGTCGTTTGTCCAAATCCCTGAAATATGACCCATCAGAGCGTATACTACAATTGTGCCCCTACTGGCAACAGGACGTTTTCATATTAATGTTTTGTACTCTTGTATTTGCGCTATAACTCAGGTTTCGTGTAGCTCAGTTGGTAGAGTATTGCAGTATACGACTATATGTAATCATGTGATCAAGGGTTTTAATCCCAAAGAATGCACATGCTCATAAAATGTATATGTTCTATAAATCATAATTTTGCATGATTTCTGTGAGGGGTATGTTTAGGGGTGGGGTTAGGTGTGGTCATTCGAGCGAACAAGCCACCTAGTAAAATATGTACAAAGTACTGTGAGATCGGTGTAAAAAGTCCACACATCCCATTTAAATAAATGCACATTTTGATTGGTAATTACGTTATTTCATGACGACAGATGCAACACGATTCTGGCATAATTTTTACACTTGCTAGAGAGTAAACCTTAAAACGTAAATATAGGTCATAATAAGGTGCTTGCACAAACGACCTATATGGTCGTTTTTTGTTGGAGGACAGGCTCTCTCCACAACATGGCGCATTTGGACCTCGTTATGTCAAGTCTTCCCACATTATAATACTGATGTGATGTGTGTTTAAATGAGGTGTTTTAGGAAGGTGTGGACGAGTCTAAACTTTTATTAAGAATATCTCTTTGGATTTGAGACTTTAGTCTTTGCAACTTTACAGATCTTCTTTATGCACCAAGAGCTTGTAACACTCTAAGGAGAAAGGAAAACTTGAAATCGCATTATATGATCCCTTTAATGCAGGTGCGGTTCTCGTTGTGATTCACTGTCTTTAGAATGTCAAACAGTTCTGGTCTGGTAGGCTACAGAATTGAATTAGTGATGCTGTCGGATAACGGGTCGAGTGTTCTGTTAAGTACTGCTGGTACACGTATTATTTTATTTCAGTTATTTTTTTTTTTCAATTTACAAAATTGTTTTTTCATCAAACATTTTCGTAACCTTGCAATGGAAGCAATCAAAATCAACAAAAGAGTAATGAAATACAAGTGTTATAACAAGTCTCAGTTAGCCTGACGATATATATATATAGTCCTAAAAATGTATTTTGTACAGAACATATAAATTTGAAAATTGGAAATGTTTTTGAGCCAGTACCAGTTATTTCTTGTAGATTATCCTCCAATTCACGGATTGCTTGTTGAATTGCAGGACAAATCTAAGAAAAAAAAAAAAAAACATGAGACACAATGAGAAATATTACAAGCAGCAGGTAGAGGTGTTGATTTGGTTCATCTGTTTTAGAAATAAAAAAACACATACCCTCACATGTATCATCTCTGAGATCTGTCCTTTGAAAGAACTTACGAATGGCTGGAAAAAAAAGCTGCAGCAAAACAGAAGCATAAAGGATGGTTCTTAATACTTGATACAGACCCTTTGATGCATATGATCACACAGCCGTGATCACTCTAGGCTGGTCCCTGGAGCATCTGATCACAACAATTTGATTAGAATGTTCAATGTGTCACATGATCAGCTGCTAAATTCAGATTTGCTTTTATAGTAAGAGGATATTATAATAGTAAAAGAATATATATATATATATATATATATATATATATATATATATATATATATATAACAATTATGGAAGTAGCAATAATAATAATTTTGAGTCATTTTAAATACAACTAGAATGATCTACTAATACTCTAATGACTGGTAGCTGACATTTGTTATAGTCAACAAAATGTCTAAATAGAACTATGAAAAGAAAAAAAAAGTGTTACCAATATACTGATTGGGTAGGTAACTATATAGTTTAGTGTATTTGCCCCAGTTTACCAGTCATTTCCTTCTATGTCTTTTTGGAGAAGTTAATTTACGTGTTGTAAATCAGACAGCTCAGATTTCCTGAATGGCACCACAAACTAACATGGCAGTGCCCATCATGCATTATGGGTGAGCTAACATGATCATTATAAAGGTGTTTAAACATCAAAATAACTTGTGTTTGAAAAACAGAATATCAGATATTTCATTATGTAGTTAACAAGTCAGGAATTATTTTAATGAAAAAGGAAAAATTACATCAAACCAATAACAACAATGCTCTACATGTCATACAGACCTATTGTGGCTGCAATGTGCCACGTGGCAAGTGTAAGAATTACAGAACATCAGACACTTTGATCTTCTGAGACACTCAAAAGATACACAGTGCATTAACATATAGTCATCTGTTCCCACATTTCACAATAGAAAGTGCGGGAAACGCCTCTCTCACATATCTTATCAGTTCCTTCTCATCCCCTTCCTTACTCATCCTCCCTCCACTTGGTTTCAATCTTACAAAAGTAGACTAAAAGATAATACAGAGCCAAAGAGTTAAGAGATATTTTGATTACTGTAATGGGAGTGCCCTTTCCCAGGGTCCTGCATGTAAATTACCTTCTCTTCCCATTGAGTTGTAAACGCACGTCCTGATTTTGCTGAGTTAGATGTGTTCCAGGGTCAACATATTTTGTTGACCCCGTAACAACATTTTACTCCAAAAATATATTCTTGAACATATCCCTACACCTAAACCTAACCTTAACCATGAGTACTCCCTAAAATCAGAGGAAATTATAGATTAATGACACTGATGTACAAGCACCAAACAGTGATTTTAAGCATAAACTTCACAAAATCTATAAACTGGTTCTTCAAATCTGATTGGTTAATCACAATGTTGTTCCAGGGTCAACAAAGATGTTGTCCCAGGAACATGTCTCACTTGGTAAATCAGGTTCTGCGTTGTAAACCACTCAGGTTTGGGACCTGAGTTGATGCAAATTCCAATTGTTAGTTTCTGTCTCCATCTCGGGGGATGTTTGTCTTAGTCTTAGGTACTTAAGCAAATATTGCAAAAGGATCAGGGCCTTCTGTAGCCAGAATGAGCCCACGGTATAATGTGTATTCACACACTTCATACTGTGTATTTTGCTAAAAGTCAGGTATGCATCTTTTACTCTTAGATTCATTTTTGAAATGTAATTGGAATAATACATATTTACCTGACTGATAATAAATTGTTACATTTGTTTTTATTCTGACTTACTTTGAAATTACTAGATTAAGTGAAGGCTATGTTTCCACAAATCTGCGTCCAGGGTTAGTACATATTAAATGTCAGGCTAGATGGAGCATGAGGCATATCAGGTTAGATTATATGCATTATTGAAACACTGTTTTCCTAATGAATGTTGTTCAGTTGCTTTGACGCAATGTATTTTGTTTAAAGCGCTATATAAATAAAGGTGACTTGACTTGACTTATAGATTTCTGTCTAACTGCTCGACATTAGGCAAGGCAAGGCAAGTTTATTTATATTGCACATTTTGTACACAATGGTAATTCAAAGTGCTTTACATAAAAGAAAGAAAATAATCATGAAGAAAAATAATAACAAAAATAAAACAAGCAATTTTAAAAATGTTAAAATGATTAAAACATTTACCTAAAATGAATTTAAAAACAGTTAGAAAATGATTTTACATAAAAAAATAATAAAGTAAAATAAAAAAACAGTAAAAATATAGTGCAATCAGTTCGGACATTGCACAGTGCTCATTCAATAAATGCACAGCTAAACAGATGGGTTTTGAGTCTAGATTTAAATGTGACTAGTGTTTTAGCACATCTGATCTCTTCTGGAAGCTGATTCCAACTGTGGGCAGCATAGTAACTAAAGGAGGACTCCCCTTGTTTTGTGTGAACCTTTGGTATTTCTAACTGACTCGATCCTAATGATCTGAGAGCTCTGTTAGGTTTATATTCAGTGAACATATCTGCAATATATTTCGGTCCTAGGTCATTTAGTGACTTATATACGAGTAAAAGTACTTTAAAATCAATCCTAATCCTCCAGTAGTTAAGTTGTTATGCAGTTGCATTAACTATGGGAGGCTAGAGAAAATACTATTAAATTATTAGCATGGTATGGATATATTTTATAGTACTAGCCATAGCCTCTGGTTATTGTCACACTATATTGAAGTTGTTATATAAATCTGGGTTTTTTTGTTTTTTTTAGCCAAATGATGGGTTGAGCCTTTTGGGTAATTTTTTGGGGTTATTTTTTCAGTGTTTGGGTAGTTTTTGTATTACTCAGATCCTGGGTTAAACTTAACCCACCGGTTCAATTATTTATCGTGGGGATTTGCTTCTCTTCTGGAGAGAGCATTTCTTAGCGCCATTGAATTGACTCATTCGTCAGTAAAATGCAGGGTTTTTTTTTATTATTTTATGTTATCTGTAAAATCATTACTGTGCTGAATAACATTCAATTTTATGCAGAGCAACATAGTCAGATATTTAATAGACCGCCTCATGCTTGTCATTCTTTAAATAGTGGTTCTGTTTAGCCCCCTACAGTCACCTATGTAACAACTTAGTTAAAGCTCAAACAAAAATCAGAGGTTATGGCTAGCACTATGAAAAATGCTTTTCCAGTCGTGTTTTACCTAGCCCCCTATAATTAATCTAGGAAAGATGGAAAATGATTTTTTGACATAGTTTTGGAACTGCGAGCATCTAAAAAATGAACAATAGAAAGAGTGATTTTTGTGTTAACTGAGAAAAGCTGGGACAAATATTATCAATGTAGATATCGTTTCCAACTAAGATACCTGCTCTCTGCCAAATATTAAATGCTTTATCATTAAGTGAGGGGGGAAATACCAGATTACGATTAATAGGTGAAACCACTGGCAAACGTTGAAGGCAAAAATGGGTTCGAAATTGGGACAAAATTCGTAAAGAATGGTTGACTATGGAATTATCGTAAGGAAAATGTGAGACGGCAGTAAGAAGATTGAACCCTTTTAAAGAACCCTTTTAAATACTGTCCCAAGCTACGACCAAATCTCAGAGCCCAAAATGACCCTGAAACCAGAATGGTGTAGAGTGTATATTTGCCAAACATTAGTAAAATGGGAAATTAGGAAGGACAAAACCACCATCAACCTTTGGATTCTGAACCATTTCCCTGCAAATTCTGACAGAGCGCTGCTTTTATAATCTCTAAAAGACATCTCAATTCATTGCAATCTTACAAATCTCTGTTATAACCAGGGCTCTAAACTGGTTCAAGGAACGAAAACAAAAACAGGAAAACTAATGAAATTTTGGCAGGAACAAAACCAGAAACAGAAACAAAATCACATTTTATAGTTCGAAAACAGAATCGAAAATTTGAAATGGCCATTACCCGGTTAATAACGTTATTTTATCGTTCCATTTAATATTTGAAATTTGCTGTCAACCAATCACGAATTCCAGTAGTACATCCTATGCAAATGTGACGCTGAAGCCAACGAGTGAAATGTCCGCTCAGCTGTGAACTCATCATAGGTTAAGTCACAATGGCAATGCCCCGCCCTTAGAGTTTATCAGAGGATAGTGTGAGATGAATTTAACAGATCACATGCACCTGCAGCACTTCTGTGAATGGAGAAAACAGAAAATCTATAGGGTTACTTAAAAAGGAAGGCATATACACTAAATATATTTTGCTTAAATCATAATGACAGATCAACGAAACGCAAGAAAAAAATGTGCTAAATTACGTTTCATTGTGACACGTTCTAAAGTTTTCGGAAAGGAAAACAAAACAGCAGAGAGTGGGGCCCTAGTTTTCTTTATTTTGATAAATCTTTACAATTTGAATTATTTTGTAAAAGCTTGACAGCTTTGAATAATGTCTTGCTTCTGTATAACCAACCAGCCTTACGCACACACAACATAATTTTGCTATATTGAAGCATGTTCATTATCAAAATAAAAGAGTTAAAGAGACAAATGAAAAAGTTACACTGCTCCGTTGTTCAAAATGATTGTGGTTTTGATGGTGGTTTTGTCCTTCCTAATTTCCCATTTTACTAATGTTTGGCAAATATACACTCTACACCATTCTGGTTTCAGGGTCATTTTGGGCTCTGAGATTTGGTCGTAGCTTGGGACAGTATTTAAAAGGGTTCTTTAAAAGGGTTCAATCTTCTTACTGCCGTCTCACATTTTCCTTACGGTAATTCCATAGTCAACCATTCTTTACGAATTTTGTCCCAATTTCGAACCCATTTTTGCCTTCAACGTTTGCCAGTGGTTTCACCTATTAATCGTAATCTGGTATTTCCCCCCTCAGCGTGACCGCGCCTAACTGTGCTGATAAAGCCGATGTGAAGGATGATGTTTTATGTCAATGAAAGTACAAACACTATATAATAAATCATATTTTAGCATACAGATACTCGGGAATATGGAAACATTTGGATTCGTGCCGAATGAGAGAGGTAGACATCAGCTTCACCTTAATCTACGTTTCTATAGCCTAAACTTTAGAGGATTTGTTTTGGAGAGAAACTAGTAACTGTTTTTTTTTTTTTTTTTTACTCTCAAAACGCAATCTTATACAAGTATTATTATTTTATTTATTTATTTATTTTTACAATGCAGCAAACTTTATTAAATATCTTTAATATACTTTAATGTCTTTGAAGTGTTTAGAGATTTGTTTGTTTGTTTCTTTAGTAGCTGGTATACATTTGGCCAAAATCTTTTGGAACGGTAATAATATCAGAGGAACGCTAGAAAAGAAACGTTAAAATATCTATTCTGCTCTGAGTGAACCAATTGATTTTTTTTTCAAGCCCTGGTTATAACACAATAAATATATGCATAATGAATATTTCATGATGTCTATAATTTGTGTGTTATAATGAGAGGAAACGTGAGCATGCAAATTTTAGCACTGCATTGCCTAACGCTGCAAACACGTATTATAGCCTAAATAGAAACTCTGCATACACTTGCTCCTGCTCATAGTTTATATTTTGTATTAGTTCATGTTGCTTTTGTGCAATAGATGAATAACAATTTATTTGTTTCAGATATTTTATGTTTAGATATTTCTATTTTACTGTCCCGTGAATCATTTTACTCTCCCAAATCCCGTACATACACACACAAGTCTCTGCACTCGCTTATCAAGTCTTGTCCCACGCGCTGCACTCTGTTGCATCAGGTCTCGCGGGAGATGGTCTATACTCCACTGGCACTTGACTTGACAGTGCGTGTGCTACATCCTTTTTACAATCTCTAGATTATAAAACATTGCATTCTGTCAGCAATGTAACACGGCAGTAACATATAGAGACTTCGGCTTGTAACTATACTCTAATTACTATTTTGAAAATTATAACCCGTTAGAATACTCCGTTACTAAAATGGTAATCAAATTACAGTAATGCACGTGTTACTGCCAAAAACTGATCTTCAGACAGATATATTATAAGGGTCTAATGAAACTGCCCAGATCCCAGAGAGTGTGCTATATACTTACAACTGGCACTGTCTATGCCGAGGCTCATGGAGACCACTACTTAAAACTCTAGGCAGGGGAGCAATCATTGAGCAGGCGCATAGCTGTCCTCAGATAGCTAGGCTTAAGGAAAGGGGACCACTGCAATTGCCTAAACCAGACAGCACTCAGACAACGATGTTTTTAGGAAAGAACTAACACAGCTAGCCTCAGATAGCTGTATAATGTAAGCTTGTCCTGCTATAACAATGTCTGAAATATAACCAGCCTTTGATGTCTATATTATGCAGGTCTCCAATCAGTGTAGTCCCATAGAGGCTAGCAACTATCATGATATTGATCAGCAGCTCACATGAGCTTTTTTTTTTTTTGCTAAAGAGCGAACACATAAAACATCATTAGTCCACGATCAAAGCCTGATGTATGCAGAAGCCATTACACTAGAGGGCTGGACACAGCTATCCTTGAATAGCAGTTCCCTCAGATAAGGCTAAAGACTGCCCAGACCATGGAAGTAGGCCATCTCCTTAAACTGCACAGTCTAGGCAAAGGGCTCAAGGACACTACTACTTAAAAACCCTAACAAGCAGAACATTCTCAGAGCTGGAACACAGCTATTCTCAAATAGCAGATTCCTAGACAAAGACTTCAGTGCTTAAGTCTTGAGAGAGCTTGTGCCAAAGGGAACCCAACCTAGTTATAGAAACCAGGCTAGAACACATCTGGCCTCAGACCACTACGTATATTCCAAAGCAAAGTAAGTTTGTGCTAGAGCATAACTATCCGCAGACAGCTACACTCTAAGCAGGGGTGTTCACTTAAAGACCTGAAGAGGTCTACTCAGCTCAAACTTAATAATCGTGATTCAGAGGGACTGCCTGATTAAAAATACCCAGAAGGATGGGGAGGCAGCCAACTCCTAAACCCACCCGGCTCAACACAGGAAGGAACATTTTCCCATAACCACTCTAGATCACTGGAACACCCAGTGAGATAAAGCTCACAAGCATATATCCACAGATAATTTAAATTGATTCACAGCACTCCACACACAATAATATGCATACTAGAGAGGAACGGTCGAGTTGTATATAGCCAATCCCACGATCTCGCAAGAAACAACTCCATGCTCACACTTCATTGTCCCCAAATACTGTCTGCAGCATCTGACAACCCAGTGGAGAGGATGTGCCACGTCGGAACCAGGCCGCGAGACACAAATGCTTTAATATTGTGACTTATCCGAATGCGCTTAACTCAACTCAACATAGCACTATGTGGGATTCCAATAACACTAAAAAAGAGTGTCTGTAACCTGTCAAGTGCTCAAACTTTAGCGGAAGCCTTCAAAAGGTTCATATCCTTCTCAAACTTCTCTGCAAGCTTGATCCAAGTCTACACCCTGCCTTGGCAGAGGCATAACTAGAACTGTAAGACTCAGATGCTTGTCCTTCATATCTTGAGAAGAGGGACAAACACGAACAGAGCTTTCTCATTGGAAACAATCAAAATGAGCACATCGAGCACTGAACGTCAATCGTGTGTATAAATCGTGTGTCTCCAAGTGCCTGCAGGCACAGAAACATACACTTTCTACAATGTTTACCTGCCTTGGTCTTTCACACATACTTCAAAAAGACAGCTCCTGAAGACAACAAAAGTTAGTGATGTATTCAGCAGGTGCCCTTTTATACTCCCGGGCACTCGCCTATGAAGTCACGGGTCATGTGGTCTAATCGGATTGGCCTTTTTTTTTTTTTTTTTACACATGCTTACACGTCATGCTGGTAGCAATCCCCACAGTGTCCGCTAGAGGACACAGCATGAGTTCCCTAAAAGGGGAATGCAATAACTTTCTTCTTTCTTGACAAATCTGAGATTTGTAGAGATAACACACAACAAAAACCTTCTATCTGTAGAACTTTCACAGAGAGCTCAGTAACAATTGTGAAAATAGGGAACAAAATAACAAAATCAACAATGTATAATCATTAAATATTTATAGAGCAGAGAGTCAATACAGGAGAGCAGGTGTTAACTCCAAAACAATTACAGGCATGTTTCCGGCATAATCAGTTTCATCAAGAACAGGGGAAACGTGCCTGGGTTTAGTCACAGTAATGATCAAAACAAGCTCCAACTAGCATTAAAGTGTTACTTAGTGTTGTAGACATTGTCTTAGATCATTAAAAGCATTAAACGTTCCCATTAACTATTAAAAAGTAGCTCCCAGACGTGCCTCAATCCCTCAACTGCATACCGGTGATTCAAGATTATAAATTCTAAAATAATAGTCACCTTAAATAATCCAGTTTAACGGAGACATATGTAGACGACTGATAATGTAAAGAAGTGGCACCACTGTTACCAATGGATGAGATGGTGTCGAGTAGTGTTGAAGTTTCCATTTTAATCAAAATGCAAAGACAAATTCTAATGATGCATTGAATGTGTTATGATCCGCCGTTGACCAATGTGAGATCCACAAATCAAAGAGGTTCTCTATCAAATTTTTTTTAACTGTTTAAATTATTATTCTATGGGAAAATGGCAACAATTACTATAATTAACAGCTTTATTAGTGGCAGTCACAACTAAGTCATGACAGATAGTCACAGTTGTTGTGCGTATCTTTGGGTAGCATTTCAAATCTTAGTCTTTTATGTTTTGGTAACAAAAGTTTGTTTTAAAAACTGGTCTTACCTTGCACCTCCATGGAACTGAATGTCCACACCTCCTACATTATCACTACAGGAAATGGTAGTGATGGAGAGTCGACCAGCATCATCTCCTAACCCCAGGAGGGTTTGGATTCGGATATTGTACACGGCCAGATCAAATGAGCCACCATCATGGCTGCAATCATAGAACAAAAGACAATCATTTTACTAATCAAGGAACTACTTAACTCCTTGATGTTGCAAATGACTTATTAACACGTCTTATGGATGGCATGAAAAGCAGATGGTGAAAGCATAATGGTTAATTTGTTGATTATATGCATGAGAAACATAAATTACTGCAAAACCATAAATAACAAGCATAGAAAAATCATTCTTCGGAACACAAATTACAATTTTTCTGATGAAATCCGAGAGCTTTCTGAGCCTTCATAGACAGCAAGGGAACTACCACGTTCAAGACCATGAAATATAAAAGTATTCCCAGAGAGTCTCCTCCACCATTCACGAGAGTCTTGTGAATGGTGGCAGAGAATAACCCGTAAGAGAAGAATTGTTGAATAAAGTAATTATTTTTGTTTTTTTGAACACAAATGTATTCCTGTAGTTTCATAAAATTATGGATGAACCACTGATGCCACATGGACTATTTTATACTTTTTCCTTACTAAGTTTCTGGGCCTTGAACACGGTAGTTCCCTTGCTGTCTATACAGGATCAGAAAGCTCCTGGATTTTATAAAATATATCATATTTTTTTTTTACTTTTTGGTTCATTGTTACCCCTGATTTTAGGGGATGAATTATGAATTAAATGTCCAAAGTGAGAATTATTATAATGCACCTCTGCACATCATCATCCTTGAAAGGATTTAGTTTAATGGCCCACATAGTTCTGGAGTGTGGATTTGAGGCTTCTTGTGGAATTCTGCTTATTGCTTTACCTTTGCACAGCTTTGATTAAAGCTTCAATGTTTCTCTTGCATATATTTTATTAAAAATGACTAATAAGCAGATATTCAAGAGAGGCAGTACTGTTGCCTCTGCCTATAATTTATTTGGATCAATGGATTAATGCTGATGGTGCCAATTTGTGTGCCTCGGCAGAAATGTATATTTATTAAAGTGGGGATTCTGCAGAGGTGTGAAAAATACTCAAAATTTTTACTGTGAAAGTGCAAGTACTAAGTAAACATTTTACTCAATTAAAAGTACAAGTATCTGGTCAAAATCATACTTTAAGTAAAAGTAAAATAGTACAACTTCAAATTGTACTGAAGTATTAAACAAGTAGACATACTTTTTTTCTGACAGACAATACAGAAGTATGATTAAAGGGAGAGAATGAAAAAAATGCAGTGGCACAGGTCAAACATGTATATTGAATTCAACAACAACAATTAAAATGAAACCCAGCAGAACCTGGGTTCCACCAAAAATAAAAAGGGATTAAAAGGAAACTTCATCATTTCCACCCTCATGCCATACTATATGACTTTCATTTATCAGATGAACACAAACTAAGAGTTTTAGAAAAAATAAATAAATAAAAACTTTCTCTTTATATAATGCAAGTTTATGGGACATCCAAAAATTACACTTCAAAAACTATACACAAAGAGAATATGACAGTAACTCATGCAACCACTGTTAATGTATCGCTGTCTTCTTAAGTGAGACGATAGACATATGTGAGAAAAATACAAATTCAACGTCACTGTCTAAAAGGACAATTAATCTTTTAAATGTTTATTTGGGGCATTCAGAGGTTTTTTTTTTTTAATAAACATTGATAAATAATTATTTGTGACTAATTAGATTAATTAATGAAAAAAGCATGTTATTATTAAGATTAAAAAAAATATTCACTGACAGTCCTAATTCCTACATAATGATTCATATAATGACATTGTAAATACAACTTAACCACCACCTGGTATAAGAACATCACTAAACATGAATTACAATTAATTTATCATATAATGTTTATTTAAACACTTTTTTGGAGATTTGTAAAATAAAAAAAAATCCCACAAAAATATTAATTGTATTTAAATTCTCATCACGGATTTTATTTGCAATCAATTTTGTGCATTCAGCTAATATATTACATAGCTAATGGCTCTATCAAAACAGAACAAATAATGAATAAACTTTTTTGGCCGGGAAAACGCAACTTTGCTGCTTCAATGTGTTTCCTCAGATTTGATGGTGAACTTTTGAAGCCAGACATTTACCTGATGAAAGTCATAATTTAAGTAGAAATGTGTGTTTGATCCATGAAAACTATGATCATTAGTTTTCACATCAGGCACACGAGTTTGAGCTTCTGTTTAACATATTTAATGTGTATAAGACAAAAAATATAATGTAATTTCAAGATGAAATAAAATTGTAAGGAGTAAAAAGTACTGTTTTTTCTTAAGAAATGTAACCTAGTAAAAGTACAAGTAGTCATTGTAGTTGAGTAAAGTACAAATCCCCCAAAATAATACTTAAGTACAGTAATCAGGTAAAATTCCTCAAGTATTTTACACCTCTGGAATTCTGATATGCTATTCTGTTCACCACAATTGTAAAAAGTGATCTAAGTTACTATATCCTTTCTATCAGTTTGAAGTAGTTTGACAATTCTCTGTTCATCAACAAAGTGTTTCTAACCATAGAACTGTTCCTCGTTTCAAGCTTACAGATAACACATCTCAAAATTGGCAATGATTTGGCTTGTTCAAAATGACAAGGAATAAAGTTTTAAAGAAATTTGTGAGAAAAAAGTATTTTGGAATGTTCTCAAAATAAATATAATTTTAATGCACAGATACTTAAAAAATTTTTTACAGTAACAAAGTAAAAATTCTAAACAAAAATACTTTGTTGCTACCCACTACTGATAGAACATGTTTTATGCTTTCAAGATCACCTGAACAGTGAAACTGATATGATTGCTAGGGATGTAAAAATTAACTGCGAGACGGTTGAAAATCGATTAAAATATGTGACGTTCAATTGATAGTTTTCCCGTGACATCACACACTCATAGGATTGCCCAACTGGCGGGCAAAATGATGTTCTGCTCCACTGACCGCCAGTTATTTTTACACAGTGTGCATTAAATAGTAATGTAGTAAAATGCAGATATCAAAAGGTGAAATTCAGTATACACCTTATTATGTATATTTTGTACAGGCAAGCATATGAACCCAGAATATAAACACAATGTACAAAGTTTCACATACATTTTTTTCCCCATAGAAAACCATTATAAGGAAAACACTGAACCATTAAGCGGATTGCATTTATATTCCGGCATCATCTGCTTGCTTATGTAAACTATGTATCATTAATATGGTGATTACTGAATCTGATCTTTTAATATTACTGTTTTAAATATATTAAGGCACTTTAAGTGCTTTTACAACGTTTGTCACACTGTTTAATGATTACAATATTGAGTCCTTAATATGGATTGCAAATGGCCAACACTTGCATTTTGTTCACATAACTTTGTTTTATTCTTTTGAGAGGTAATCTAAATATTTGCAGCTGTGAAACAGATGGAAAATTTCTAGTTTTGTGCTGCAGTTCTATGGATGTTTTGCCCTCTAGGTCTTCAAGCCGGTCACGTGACTAAAAGCTATCAATTTGGGGTAGGAGTTTATATGAATGAATGTCTGAGGGGAACCTACTGTCTTTAGAAAAGTTGAGATGGTATTTTTTCTTTTCATCTTGCCTCTTTATAAAGCATATTAAAGTGCAACTATGCTTTGTTTACAGCAGAAACCATGGAAACGCTTTAAGCTCCACCTGCTGGCAGAGACTGTTATAGGCATCTCATGAAGCTCGTCTGCTGTTTCTGTTTCATGCAGATATTTCTTATGTATAGTTTCACAAAACTGAAGTCAAACAATTCTGTTTTTGCTTCAAATTTTGAATTTATACAATTTAATTTAGATTAAAACTGCTCATGTTGCATGTACTGTATACAGCATCTTTGTTTGGATCATGATTAAAATGGAGTGGTTGCCTCTTATTTTAAACGGAAAGAGTACAGACAAAGCCTTATTTTGTTTGTATTAAGAGATTTTTTTGTTGATGCTGTTACTTATTTGTTTGATTTGGGGCTTGTTTTAACATTTTAATTTATAGTTTTGTAATTTACATTTACATTATATACTAATTTTGTTATTTAGCAGATGTGAAAATTGTGAATTGAATCGATTGTGAAATTAAAATCGTTACATCCCTCATGATTGCAAATTATTTCACTCTTTACTTACATGATGCCAAACTGTGTTGACCAGCTTCCTGTGACGGCTAATGAGAGTTGATTGACCTTCACAGATACACCTGTTCCCTGTTCAAATTCCATTGATGGGCCTGACATTCTGCACTGCACAACCTGCATGCTAGGGACAAAAACAAAAACAGATTCACAACGTTTTTTTGTTGTTGTTGTTGTTTTCTCTGTATGCTTAAACAACTGTTCAACGCGTGATGCATTTGTTCAGTTGGTTTAATGGTTTGTCAGTGTACTGTGTACTGACTTTGAGATGACATAATGTACAGTGCCGATCCCAATGTCCACCCCACCCCGGATCTCTGGGATTTCAATACTCTTCAGTTTGTTTTGTATCCAAACAGCCATCATTTGAGACACTGAACACATAAAAACATAAACATCACCACATTTTTGACATCACATAAAATATTCACAAGTTTATTCATACAAAGTAATTCATCACTCGCAATAAGAAAACAGGGTTCCAGTGGTGATTCTGCCAATTCTGACATTTTCTGGAAAATGCCAGTTGAGCCTCATGGTGCTGGACTGTGAGCAAACATCCCATTACAGGATGTCAGGCTCTCATGCCACCTTCATAGAGTTTCAATAGTTTGGTCAGAATCTTGCATTCCAGTTAGTTTTTTTATGACCTTCACTCCCAAACTCCCCTTCGTCTCGTTTACTCAGATGCATGTCATTGATTACATTGCATGAGTGCTCACTTCCGGAACCCTTGGAATGGGCTGAGTCAGAACGTCCTGAGCCCTTGATCACTTAGGCTCCACTACAGAGTTTGTTTATTGTTTATATTTTTCCAAATTTGTTTGGTGGAGCATTCTATATGTATATAGGTTGGGCTGTTAGAAATGTTTAAAACAAAATGATTGATATATTATAGAGTTGTTTGGAGTGGAGATAAATTAAATGCGATCTGTGATGACATCAAAATCATGTAATATTTGTTTTTTTTTTGTACCCCAACTACCTTCCTAACCCCAAATGGGAGATAACAGTTAAACAAAAAATGTCCCACCCTCCCTACAGCAACCAGATAAACAACGTATCAATCAGTAAAGTAACTAACAAACAAATCACAATCTAATAACAGTAAATCATAACATTAATCTCCAAACTTAACTGCAAATGTAAATGCAGGAGACAATCCACACAATAGAGTTAGAGTATATATAGAGATATAGTTTTATTTTAACCACTACAAATGCAGTGGACTTTTTATTGCTCAGCTTTCAGCATTCTGTTCCATAAACGGAGGTAACTCTTAGGTTATGTAAGTAGCCATAGCAAATTATTCCATGAACATAACCTACTCCTGAGTAGTTTAATTCAGCACATGCGTGACCTTATAATATTATACGATTACAATATATATATATATATATATATATATATATATATATATATATATATATATATATATAGTATACAGTGCCCTCCATAAGTATTGGAACAGTAAAGACAACATTGCTTTCTCTGCTGTGGAGTGAAGACATTTGCAAATATGATTAAAAGATGAATATAAAACTACAGAATGTCATATTTTATTATTAGGTCTTTCGACACATATGTTTTACCAAATAAAAAGGACAGCACTTTTAGAGTTCATCCCACTATTTGATGTGAGCATAAGAATTGGAACAGTTGAATTTAAGGAACTTCAAAGATTAAAAGCTAATATTTAGTTGCAGGTCCCTTGCATGCAATCAGAGCAGTGAGTCTGCAACACACAGACATCACCAGACTCTTGGTTTTCTGCTTTGAAATGCTTTTCTCCAGCCTTCAATTCAGCCAATTCCAACTATTGCTTGTTTTGGGGAGTTTCTGTCTTTAGTCTCCTCTTCAGCTGCTGAAATAAATTTTCAATCGGATTTAAATCTGGAGATTGATTTGGGCAACTTAAGACTTTACATTTCTTGCCCTTATAAAGTCCTTGACTGAACTGGCAGGGTGTTTTGGGTCAGTGTCCTGATCCAATATAAAGTGCTCTCTAATGAGTTTAGTGTCATTTTCTTGAATATTGGTAGCCAAGATGATGTTGTACCCTTCAAAATTAATTCTGCTACTGCCATCAAACATTAAGTGATCATTAAAATGAAGAGGTCCTGTTCTAGAGACAGCCATGCATGCCCATGCCATGACACCACCTCCACCAAGCTTTACAGATGAGCTTGTATTTTTTTTTCTAAGCAAACAAGCTTGTATGAGCTTGTTTGCTTAGGATCATTTGCAGTTCCCTTTTTTTTCTCCACACTTTTGCTCTCCAATCACTTGATAAAGGTTCATCTTTGTCTCAATGGTCCATCAGTTCAGTTCCAAAACCCTACTGGCTCACATTTGTGAAGAATCTTGCCTTTCTATGTTTGGTGCTGATCAGAGTTTTGTGTCTTGCTGTGTAGCTTCTGTAATGCTGTGTCTCTTTCTCCTGCGGACTGTAGATTGACAGAACATCACCCCAGCTTTCTGGAGGTTGTTGGTGATTTTACAGACATGTAGGGCTCATTTATGATTTTGTCTGTCATCAACTACTGTTGTTTTTCTCAGCCGATCAGGTTGTTGTTGGTTGCTGATGTTGCCGGTAGTTTCCAAACTCTTGATTTCTCCATGCCCTTGGTTTTTCCTATAGTTCTAATTGACTTCATCTTTTCTTTTAACATCCAAATTGCTTGCTTATCTTTCAGAGTCGGCTTCCTCGTCTTAACCCTGGTTTGTGTGTGTCTACGTCAAATGCGAGACCTATTTTAACGACCTAAACACAAAGTGTAAAGCGCACGGAGCAGGTGCACTCAGGGAGTGTCCAAATCCACTGTTGCTATTTTAAAGACAGAAAAACGGTCTGTGCACTGGGGCGCATTTTTGGAATGGGTTGTTCCTATTCTATTAATAAGTTATGGGCGAAATGTTCAATAAACCAATCAGAGTGTCATCTCCCATTCCCTTTAGTGCGAGATGCGCTCGCGCCATGGGGATCACTATTTACATGACAGAATTTGTTGGTGGAAAAGCTGAATGTAGAAACCGATCTGCTCATGCACAACGTTAAAGCACGCAAGCAGATCATCTATGGGACAAGCAGGAATCCACCAAAGCTTCCCGAGGTGAAGGCGGCATGGGATGAAGTAGAATTTCATTCATCATTTTAAGTAGTAATAGGTTGAATTGCAAATAGGTAGCCTAATTCTAATACCCGCAATGTCTATCCATCATTACATTTTTATATTTCTGGAGCCTACACAATAATATTATTTTACACTGTAATCCTTTTGTTTTTAATATTTGGCATGTTTTGTGTGATGCACATCCCTGTGTATAATAAGCAAAGTCAACGCGCACTGTGGACCCGCCCAGAGGCGCATTTTCTACCAACGCGCTCTCTAATTAACAAAACAATATTGCGCCATTGACTTTAGACTTTAGAGCAGGTTTGAGTTGGTCTATTTTCAGCTCCTTAAAATAGCAATGTGCCAGCAATGCACCTGAACACACCTCTTTTTTAGACCAGCACGCCCATGGGTGCACAAATGGTGCTTGACGGGAAAATGCGAATGGCGCAGGACTGAAACTAGCAAACACACTTGCGCTGTGCCTTGCGTTGCATTGTGCCGGGTGTATGACCGGGCCCCTAGAATGCAGAAGCAATGGATATAACAGATAAAACACATTCCTTGCTTTTAATATCTGAAGAATTAATGCAACAGGACACAGCTGAACATTTAGAAAGACATGTAAGGCAACTGTTCCAATTCTTCTGTTCATATCAGATAGAGAGATGAATCTCTAAAACTGCTGATCTTCTTAGCTGGTAAAACATATTTGTGTTAAATCACCCAATAATAAAATGTAATTTTGTCTCATGTTTATCTTTTAATCATATTTACAGATTTCTTGACCTCACAGCAAACATAACAATTTTGTCTTTATATATATAGCTATAGTTGTATGAAATGTTAATTATAAAGCACTATTATAAATTATAAAGCACTATTATTAGGTAACGATATGCAGTAAATAATAATGACTCGTTGATTCGTCACTCTATTGAGAATGTGTTGTGCTTTAACCGTGAAAATACTCTGAGTTGTTTAAACTTACTCCCGGACATGTTTTTTAAAACCAGTATACCACAGGTAAGCCAAGTTTGGGTTAATCAATCTAGAGTTCAGGGTAAATGTGATTTATTTTTTTTATTTTTTTTAAAGTTAACCTTGCTTTCTACACTGAAAATGAATGGGATTTGCTATCATTGCATGTCACTGGCAGTGTGAATGGGGGCATTACTCAGTTTACTTTTGTCCACCTCAACCAGACAATGGTGAGTGGAGTCTGGAGTGAGAATTACCTTTGTCAACAATGCTGGGTTAGTGTAAAAATGAAGCATAGATGTAATCAGTGCAGTGACTTTCATGTGTTTGTGAAAAACTTACCATCTCTGAGACCCTTTTCTGACAGAACAGCTTTTAATGCAGGATAATCTGCATATGTGTTTGTCAGTATCATCAGGAAGAAAATTACCAGCTGCATCCCTCAACTCCTGTTGTGTAAAACAAAATATTTTACATATGAGATTTATGTGTCTTGCAGCTTTACATGGTATGATTTATCTGCATCCTAACACTTCTTTTCCATTCATTCATTCATTCATTCGTTCATTCATTCAACTGATACTGCTTTCAACAATATATTATGTGTGCTCCCTTTAAATGGAACCCATGAGCTTAACATTGTTTTACCAGAAGTTCACATCAAATGCGGATGCAAATGTGTCTAATGTCAGTCACAGTCCCTCTGTACAGCTGCATAAAAATCACTTCCTTAATTTATAGAGAAGTGAAGCTAAGACCAGAACACATCTGCTTATCTGAGGACCATGCTCAGATGAATATATAAAATTAGCAATTTGTTTATGACCACAGTCATGTTTTAGTTTGTCTTAACGTAAGTTGCCTTGCCTTTTTATTTTAATTTTATTTCCCCTAAAGCTACACAAATATAGTTTTAACACTGCTCATCTGTTTTAACAAGGTAATGAACAGTGGGAATGAACAGTGGCCATTTGTTAATACATTAACATGGCAGGGGTTTAATTTCTTCACTTTCTAAAAATGTGTATAGTAAGTTGTATGATGAGCTGATGAAGGTTCTTCAGTTTGTGTTGTGTATTAAAAAACCTGCATCCTTCAGAATGTTAGAATCATCAAAGTCTTTTACAAATGTTTGCCTTTTGAGTGGCACAGCAGAGAAGAAAGCAGCAATTTTATATAAAATCAGCCAATTTATATTTATTAGTTGAAAAGCCGCTATTATTTGAGGTAGCAGTTTTAAGGTATATATTGATCAGCATGTATATGTCTTGACAATCAAATGCAAGACCTTGGCATTCAATTTACCCTTTGAGCTTCAACACATTTATCTTTCATTTACTTATATTTATGACTTAATATTTATAACAAGATTCCAAGTAATAAATAAATCAATTACTTATCTAGTAAGTAATGCTAAAATATAAACAAATTGTAAGAACATACCTCACAATGTACCGAAGAGCCAGATGTGTGTTTCAGGGAAAGTGTTTCTGTGTAAGTGTTTCCTCAAAAGCTGCTTTAAAAGATCTCCTTTCTCAAGGAGGAAGGGTGTTTAGTTCCTGCTTTGGGTCTTTTTAAATAATAAAGGATAAGTACTAGGGCTGTCAATCTATAATAATAATAAAACTTAATACAGAACTTTAATTTAATTTATTAATAAATAAAAACTTTTAATCTAATGCTAAACTATGTACTTTGGCCCTCTAATGGCTGAAAAATAAAACCTGCATGCAACTTGCTGAAGAACATTGTCATTTTTCAACTCTGCTCCTCTGCTTGGAAGCGCGTGGTTCATTCATCATCATCATCATCAAGTATATTTTCTGGAAAACATGGCCTTTCAGCCCATAGTTTCACAAAATCACAGTAGCATGTCATGCTTGATGTCTTGTTTTTATGCATTCCGACATCTACCAGCCATAAGATTTGTTTTCTTTGCATTTTATTTTTAAGAACATCAATTTTCCACAGATTTTCTATGAACAACAAAAAATGTTATGTCATTTAAATCTTCCAATCAATAGAAATTAAATTTGAATATAATGAATGGGATTCCGTGCTGTTTCATGCTACATTCCAAGCTTCAAAATGAATCCAGACACACCAAACACATAATAAAAGTAGCCAAAACAACTGGCACAATTGTCCACGTTATACAATATATTTGGACCAAACTTTAAGTGGAAAAGAAGAAGAAGAATCGCTGAGTCAAAATGGACAGGGCTCGTTTCCCGCGGTCACAAGCAATGTCGTTATTAGCGATGCTTTTGGGAAACATACCTCAGGGATTGCAAAATTTCTAAATACTTTTAAAATATATATATATTGTAGGAGCCATACATTTGGGTTTGATTAGACTTATGATATTTCCTCTTTTCTATACTGTTGTGTATGTGCACGCTCATAGTGACGTTATTGGTTACTGTGGGTGTCACCGGGGGTGTGGTGTCTGTATTAATGTGTGTGTGTGTGCTCACCTGTGTGGGGGCGGGTGTTTGGATTATGGCTGCAGAGTGAGCGGTGGAGAAACTTTTCGTTGACCATCGCCATCATCATCATCTTCTGTTACTGCACTGTCTGAGGTACCTTTGCACAGCTTATGAAATGCATCAATTCAAGTAAGTGTCAGTTCTTGCTAAGCTTGTGAAATAGAACAATAAAGACGTCCCATCATGTGCAATGGTTCAGCGTGACGCGTCTTCAGTGTAAACCCACACGTCTTAGCCTGCTGCGGCTTTGGATTAGTTTTATATGCTGCAATAATTTGTCAACAGAAAGTCTTGTTGAAGCGGGAAACATTTTGTCTGGATAATACTGGATGTTTGAGATTGCTTTTTAAAGTTGTAGCTTATAAATGATAGACGTGAACGCTCATTGAACCATTCATTAACAAATCTGCTGTTACAATTCCTATTTGGTCATCACAGTCAACTCTATTAAAAGGTACACGTTTATAAACGTGGTGCATTGTTTGTCAATGAAGGATTGCATTTCCTGCTAGGCTCAGCAGTACTTTTGCATAAGGTGATTGTACTGGTTTGTTTGTTTTGGTGCTTTTGGTAGTGTTTTGGTTCGTGCGTCAAGCGGGTGAAGCATTGTGCTTGGGAGTGCTGCCATAGTTCTGGTTTTAAGACGGTTTGTCTGGTTCGAGACTATCGGTATTGAGGTACATAAATACCCACCGCTAGTATGCACAGAAGACTAGGGTTGAGTTTAGCTTAGCCTCTGTGAAAGTTAGGGGGAATCAAAGACAACGCATTGTACTTTGTTCACGTGGAAACGCTGTGTTTAGTGTCATTAGCGGATATATTTGTGATTATTGGATTGTTTGTAGATAAAAAATGGAGTCGAATGATACCAGGTCAATTGAGAAAAGACAAATAACACTTACACCTAGGGCCTTTGAATATAAATTGGAAAATCTCCAAGAAGAACGCCAAGTAAAAATGGGAAAGATTAAAGGTGCAATAAGATAAATTAAAGATCTAAAGCAAAGTCATCCTCATAAGAGGATTTGAACACAACATTGAAGGAAGAACACAAAGTCAGAAGGACTGTTTGTATTACCTCAAACAGTATACGAGAGGTCAGCCCAGGGATTTGATCTGAAGCTGTCAACATCTGCCTCCATCCAATGGATACACTAAGGCAAAGTCACTACTTCAGGAGTATTTTGGCGATCCATACAAAGTAGCCTCTGCCTACATGGATAAGGTGCTTTTATGGCCAATGGATAATGCTGAACATATCAGTGCTTTAAGTGCCTAAAGTTTATTGTTGCAGGAATGTTGCAACTCTATGGGAGCCATTGTAAGTGACCTGAACGTGCCTACAAATATGCAAACCATTGTGAAAAAGCTGCCTTATAAGCTGCGAGATCATTGGAGAAGTGCAGCCTGTGATATTCAGGAGAAGTTTTGTTGAAGAGCTACATTTTTGGACATTGTGGAGTTTGTTGCGAGACAAGTCAAGATAGCAAGTGACCCTCTTTTTGGAAATATACAAGATACTCTTGTGACATGAGGAAAGGAATTAAAAATGGTCAAGTCTCACTCTCAAACTAGTTCAAAGGCTGGAGGCAGTAGTTTTGCCACTACTGTAATACCTGCAGAGAAGAAAGTGGAGTCTGGGAACAAAATGGAGAAGAACTCACCAGTGAAAGTTTGTTTGTTTTGTGGAGTTGGACATTCGTTAGATGTATGCTTTCTTTTGGATAAAAGGACACAAGATGAAAAAAAAATCTTTTTTGAAGGAAAAAAGGAGAACCCCTTGGTCTTAAGCCACCACTGTAGGGGTCTCATGTACAGCAGGCCAATAGTATTCACGTTGGACGCAGCTGCCATCAGACCCAGCAATCTCCGTGACTGCTTGACAGTGAGTGACCGGCCTACTCTCACTCTCGCGACTGCAGTGAGGATCGACTCGATCCGAGCAGGTGACATACGTGCCTGCATCGTGGTCGAATCCCACACCATGCCCAGATAAGTGGTTTTCTGAACTGGAGAAACCACACTTTTCTTGGCGTTAAGTCTTAACCCCAGCTCTTTCATGTGAGCGAGAATGGCATCTCGGTGCAGAACCGTCATCTGCTCAGATTGAGCTGATATCAACCAATCGTCAATGTGGTTGAGTCGTGAAAGTGTGGGGTGAGAGTGCAAGGCCAGTGGAAGATCCGTATTGGTAGGTTTTTGCCCCCAAAAGCAAACCTCAGGAACTTACGATGAAGAAGGATGGAGATAAGTGCATCTTTTGATAGATCGTGACAAACCAGTCCTCGGACTTGGCCTGTGCAGGCGTGCTAAACTTCAGTCCCCTGGCTGAGAGGTTCAAAAAGCACAGATCTAGAAAAGGACACAACACCTCATCCTTCCTTGGAACAGTGAAGTACCGGCTGTAGGACCCGGACTCTGCAACCCAAGGAGGGACCACATCGATGGTCTCCGTCCTCAGAGAGAGTCTAGTTCTGTTCCATTACCAGAGCCTGCTTGGGGCCCACCAGAACTGGATTCTGTGGCCTCTCACTACAGTGTGCAGGACCCATTGAGACAGCCAAACTAGTTGCTCTGGAAACCTCCCAGGAGGTCGCGAGCCTCTTAGCACCGCTACGTTTCCGGGCGGTAACTGAGAGAAGCGCTCGCTGGAGACCGCTGTGCCCTAGAACACCGGCAGGGTTGGCAGATCGATCTCCTGAGGGCACTGAGGAGAGACGGGCACCGTGTAATGCAGTGTATACCGCTCTTCCCCAGAGGGGCCTGCCCTCCGAGGTCCTGAGCCGCAGCATCAGGACTCTCGTAGCTGAAGTCTCCTAAAACGACGGTCCTCAGACCCACGTCGTCTGCTAGGAAGACTAGACCAGAGCCTGCTCGGGGCAGGACCCCGTGAAGTACACTTGGCAAGGGCTCGTGCATGTCTATTTTTTTTTTCTTTTATATATGCTACTCAGTCACACAGACAACATCGATCTCCTCAGAAAAGATGAATGCTGCAGCGAGCTCTGCCTCCGAGGACGAAGAAACCACAGCACGGGTTTCCAAGCCTCGAGACCGAGCTCTAGATCTAGTGAACACGGGTGGAGATAGGACGAGCCGTGCAAAGATTGCAGAAAAAATCTAATATGTAGAGTATGCAATTAAAGGCACCCCACATTGTTGAGAGTTCAACTCAGGCCAATGGTGGCTTGGAATTGGCCAGAGGAGGTGCTGTGATGTCTGTTCAGTCTAGTGGCTTGACTGGGGCCGGTAAGCAGGACTGTACACTTTCTATTTTGCCTGTTCAGGTAAAATCCAAAAGGGGAAAAGAGACCTTGGTCACATATGCATTTCTGGATCCGGGGAGTACCGCCTCGTTTTGTACAGAGCGACTCATGAACCGACTCAATATTACAGGGATGAATCCTCCTATTCTCCTATGAGAAGGTGGTGGATAGTTATAAGCTGTCAGACTTGGAAGTCGCAGGGTTGGATTCGGACAACTTTTGTGACCTGCCTGAGATTTTTTACTTAGAGGAGCATGCCTGTTCATAGAGGTAACACCTCTATGGTAAGACCTTCAAAGATGGCTGCACCTGAGACACATACAAATACCAGAGATCGATGCTGATGTGGACCTTCTGATCGGCACAAACGTCCCTCAAGCTCTGGAACCATGGGAGGTGGTTCGTGCAGTGAACGGGGACCCTTATGCAATCAAGACAATTCTGGGTTGGACAATGAATAGCCCACTCCGAGAAGATTGTCGGATCAATGATCTGTGTTTGCAGCCCGACATCACAGTCAATCAGATCTCTTTGGCAAGGCTTGATGAGCTCTGGGAGAAACAGCTGAAGGTGGATTTCCCTGAAACTCTGCAGGATGAACAACCTGGTCTGTCAAGGGAGGACAAGCACTTCATTGAGTCAGTCTCAGAGTCTGCCAAGCTCATTGATGGTTACTGTAGTATTGGTTTGCCGGTAAGACAAAGATACATCAAAATGCCAAATAATAAGATCGTTGTAGAACAGCGTGCATTGAGTCTTAAAAGGCGTTTGCATAAAGATCTGTCTTTTTGCTACGATTACATCACATTCATGTCCAGAATGCTGACTAATGGTTATGTAGAGAGAGTTCCAACTGAGCAGCTTGCCCGTTGTGATGGAAGGGTGTGGTATATACCCCATCATGGGGTGTATCATTCTAAAAAGAAAAAACTGTGGGTAGTTTTCTATTGTGGGGTTACGTTTCTGGGGACTTCTTTGAACTCAAGGCTTCTTCAAGGACCAGATCTCACAAATTTGTTAGTGGGAGTCCTCACAAGATTCCATAAGGAACCTGTGGTGCTCATGGCAGATATTGAGGCCGTGTTTCATCAGGTCAGGGTGCCGGCTGAAGACTCTGACTTGTTGAGATTCCTGTGGTGGCCTGATGGAGATTGCAGTCAGGAGCTAGTGGAGTACAGAATGAAGGTGCATCTATTTGGTGCTACTTCCAGGGGCGGACTGGGGGCATTAAGGCTGCTTATGCATAGGGCCCGGGATCTTGTGCAGCGCCCCTGGCTACTTCCTCCCCTAGCTGTGCCTGTTTCGCATGTTGAAGACCATCGAAAGTGTTTCAGTCCTATGGCAGTTAACACTGCCCTGCACCATTTCTACGTCGATGATTATTTGGTGTCTATTGGCTCTGAAGAGGAAACAGTATCTTTATGGCAAGAGCTTGTTGCCTTGTATGCTAAAGGCAGTTTTAAGCTGACGAAATGGATTAGTAACTGACGTACTGTCCTCGCTACTATCCCTGAGGAGGAGCTGGCCAAAGAGGGGAAAAATCTGGATTTGGAAAGTGATGCCTTGCCTGTAGAGTGTGCTTTGGGTGTGCAGTGGTGTGTCCAATCTGACTCATTCAAGTTTAAAATCACACTTAAACCCTTCCCACTCACAAGAATTTTTCAATTTATGACCCTCTAGGTTTCTTGGCACCTGTTGTATTACCTGCCAAGAAAATCCTCCAAGATCTTTGCAGGAGACGTCTGGGATGGGACGATCCTTTGCCCTCTTCGGTTGCTGGAGAATGGATGGCTTGCTTGGAAGACCTTCATGACTTTAAAAATTGGAGGGTGAGTAGATGCTTAAAGCCTGTGGATTGTGGTCATCTTGTTTCTGCTCAGCTTCACCACTTTTTAGATGCAAGTGAGGTGGGGTTTGGGACTGTGACTTACCTGTTGCTTCATGATGATTGTGGGCGAACTTTCAGTGCATTCGTAATGGGAAAGGCACAAGTAGCTCCACTAAAACTTGTCACCATTCCCCGTATGGAGCTGACTGCTGCAGTGGTGGCTAGCAGGATGGATACGTTGTGGAGGAAGAAACTGCAAATTGACCTCCAAGAGTCAGTCTTTTGGACAGACAGCACTTTTGTTTTGCTTTGTGGTCCTGACTTTCTTGATGAGCCTGAGAGCAGGTGGCCCAAAAACCCTGGGAGACTCTCTTGTTGTAGACCCGGAGGTCAGGGCTGTGGTAGTGAACACTGCTCAAGTTGAGTATGTCAGTCCAGTGGAGAAGCTCATTGATTAATTTTCCTCCTGGTGTCGACTTTAAAGGGCTGTTGGTTGGCTTCTCAAGTTTAAGACCTTGCTTTTGTCCTGGACGTGATATCGCAAGCTGCTGATTGAAACCCTTTCAGGATCAGACATTTGTGCCCAGTGTTAAGCTGGGGAAAGCACTACAGGTCCAGATGGAAGGTGTTAAGGCTCAAGTACCAAAGGATGTTCTGTCCATGGAGGATATGGTTGCAGCGGAATTAGATATTATCCGTTTTTGTCAAAAAAATAAGGTTTCCGTAAGAACTGCCCAACTTGAAGAAAGGAGAGTGTGTAAGGAGGACGAGTCACCTCTACAAGCTTAACCCGATCCAGGATGGTGATGTCATTAGGGTTAGGGTTAAGTTATATTGCCTAAAGATCAACACATCTCCAATCTTAATCTCTGTCATGTACACCAAGAAACAGGCCATGGTGGACGAAACCATATGCTTTCTCATCTGCGTCAGAAATATTGGATTCATGGTGCCTGTGCTGCCATTAGAAAGGTTTTATCTAGGTGTGTTATCTGTCATAGATTGTCTGCTTCACCTGGACATCAGAAAATGGCTGACCTTCCTTATAATAGAATAACTCATGATGAGCCTCCTTTCAATCGAGTTGGTTTGGACTACTTTGGACCGTTTCAGGTTAAATGTGGAAGAGCTGTGGTCAAGAGGTATGGGCTCCTGGTTGTTTTAGGCAATATGAAAATCCTGGCCGGGACGTGTCCCGTATGGACGGTGCATATGGCCACCCTAGTTCTGGATGACTTGATCGCTCCATGGTACAGTGCATGAGCACAAAGGCTAAAAGCCCAAGGGTCAGCAAAAATCAAAACAAGCGAAGAATCTGTTCGTGCCATCTGGTTTTAAAGCAAGCCGATTTGGTCCCTCCCAGAAGTGGCAGTCCCAATTGAATGCTGTTGCAGGACTTACCCACGCCCCGCCCCACCCCACCCCGTATTGTTCTTTTACCATGCATAAATTAAAACAATGTTTAATTCATCACTGTGGAAGAGTCTTTTGAGTGTTTTGTTAATCACTCCTATAAAGTTTCTAAACGTGTGTACGATTCCAGATTTCACCATTTCATTCATACCAAAGTAACACAAGCTTTCATTCAACACTAAACTTTCCATATCTTACATATATTTAATTGCTTTATCTATAAAAATAAGTTATAAAACATTGGTTAAACTTGCACCGATTACATGAAACACATCAAGCATATATTTAAGACATAATATATTATTTGAGAATCTATTATTTGACCTTTCATACTTTTAAATGATTGTTTTTGAACTCATCTACAGTATATGAGTTCATTTGTTTGTACAAAGTAATTTTTTCTGGAATGTAGAGAAAGGAGGGGAAAAGTGGGGACAGTCCTGAGGTGTCTGTCGCTGGAACCTTTTAGATACAATGTTAAGTAAAGGAAGGGTGGAGAAGCTCATAGTCCAAGTTGCTTGAAGTCCAGTGTTAAGTTTCAGTGTTAAGAGTCTGTGATTATTTGGGGTGCAAAGTCATCTGCTGGTGTTGGTCCATTGTGCTTTTTGAAAACCAAAGTCACTGCACCCGTTTACCAAGAAATTTTGGAGCACTTCATGCTTCCTCCTGCTGACCTGCTTTTTGAAGATGCTGATTTCATTTTCCAACAGGATTTGGCACCTGTCCACACTGCCAAAAGAACCAAAAGTTGGTTAAATGACCATGGTGTTGGTGTGCTTGACTGGCCAGCAAAATCACCAGACCTGAACCCCATAGAGAATCAAATGCTGACCAAAAAATGCAGATGAGCTGAAGGCCATTGTCAAAGAAACCTGGGCTTCCATACCACCTCAGCAGTGCCACAAACTATATATATATATATATATATATATATATATATATATATATATATATATATATATATATATATATAGTTTTTTTTTTTACTATTATTATTGGTCTTATGATGTATTCTATTATGTTGAGATGTGAATTAGTGTGTTTTTGTTAAACGTGAGCCACAATCAATTAAAAGAACCAAAGACTTAAACTACTTCAGTCTGTGTGCATTGCATTCATTTAATATACGAGTTTCACAATTTGAGTTGAATTACTGAAATAAATTAACTTTTCCACAACATTCTAATTCATTGAGATGCACCTATAAACAGTGGCATGCGAAAGTTTGGGAACCCCTTGCAGAATCTGTGAAAATGTGAATCATTTTAACAAAATAAGAGAGGTCATACTAAATGAATGTTATTTTTTATTTAGTTCTGTCCTGAGTAAGATATTGTACATAAAAGATGTTTACATTTAGTCCACAACACACACACACACAAAAAAAAAATGAAATAATTAATATAACCCCATTCAAAGGTTTGGGAACCCTTGGTTCTTAATACTGTGTGCTGTTACCTGGATGATCCATGGCTGTCTTTCTGTTTTGTGATGGTTGTGCATGAGTCCCTTGTTTGTTCTGAACAGTTAAACTGAGAACTGTGCTTCAGAAAAATCTGATTCTTCAGTTTTCCAGCTTCTTTCGCATATTTGAGCCCTTTACAGCAGTGACTGTATGATTTTGAGATACATCTGAGTACAATTGAGGTACTCAAATACAACTATTAAAAAAGGTTCAAACATTCACTGAGGCTCCAGAAGAAAACAAGATTAGGGCTGGTAATTTAACACGTTAATTTGATTGATTAATTATGAAGAAAAATAATACGTTAAAATTATTTACACATTTGACGCACTTGCCCCACCCCCAGACCTACGTGGAACATCTGCCATTTCATACAGTCGATTGATGAATAATATTAGGCAGGGCAACAACTTACTGCATGACGGAGCCTAGAAAATGTCCCTAAAATTCAAGATATGGGGCAAAACGCCGGTTTGAGAAGTAGGCTATGTGCAATATCACACTAGTGCAAATGTGATACTTATCTTATACAACAGTTCATTAAGAAGTTAATATTGTGTTATTTTAGACACAATGTTGTCTGTTTTGCTCAATTCAACCAACCAGAATATAAAGACAAAGCAGAACTGTTCATTTCCGAGCAACCCACAGCAGCAATTCATTTCTTTATCTACATTTTGAACGAATTTGTTGCACCATTTGGAACGTTGAACCAATGGCTATAGTCGCGTTGGATTTGAAGTGGTGCTGCAGAGACCGATCGTTGTATGACATCAAAGTACCGCGAGAGTGATTCAAAAGCACAATGAGTCACCTGCTCTCTAAAGCTCTTGTGGTTCTTTGATGTCACACACTCGTCGGTCTGATGGTGATGATCCGCTTCAAGTCGAACAAGCCTATTGATTCAATGAACCATTCATAAAGAACCATTTACTTCACTCCTGAATGACATTTGAACGAATCAATCGAATGAATAAATGACTCGGTGACTTAATCATCAAGATATTTACCACCACCTGGCAGTTTTAGTTTATTATTTAGAGTATAATTTCATTAAATAAATAATTTCATAGTAATAACAATACAAAAATTAAATGATTAAAGTTATAGTTCACCCAACCAAAAATCACACATGGTCCAAAAGAGTAGGCTACAGTATATGTAATAAATTTTATCAAACAAAAAAAATATTGCTGAACCTACTTTTTGTAATGTCTATTTGAAGCTTTACACAACAATGATTTTAAATGATATTTCAGGAGTAATTTTTGATATGCGATTAATATGGCGTTAGTGAAAATAGCTTTTGCCAACAATAGTAAACAACCAAGGTCTAAGAGTGTATTCATACCCAGAATTGGAAAAATAGTAAATGTCTGCATATAGTAATCTCCTAAAAGTTTGCTGAAGTTCATATCTATTAAAAAGTCTCTTCCCTTCATTAGTGAACTGATGGCTAACTCTTTTTTTATAAATAGCAGCTTATTCCTTAGCATACCAGAATGTGAACTGACTTAATGCCAAAGAGCCATAAGGGGAAATCTAGGGACTTTTACAGTGAGGTTGTTTGTTCAGTTTGTTAAAAAGACATGCTTCCATAAAATGAGGAAGAAATACCAACAATGCCAACGTAAAGTAATACATGACAGAGTAAAGAAACAAAATCATGCAGATATAGTTTCTACTTGCATGCTTAATTATTTTTTAAATATACATTTGAGGTGTTGTGTTTCTATGCACAGCTGATATTGAAATTATTTTAGTTTATTTATACAATTTACTCTACGTTGCTATATCTGATTGTCAAAGATGTTTTAGTGTTTGCCAACAGGCGAGTTTTTTTTTTTTTTTTTTTACATAGATTTTGTTGCATCAGAAAGATTTTTATACACTTTTATTTGGGTAGTTGATCAGTTATCTAAAATACACACTTTCTAGTGTATTTATATCTTATAGGACCAGTAATTTCACTGGTGAATTGTAAAAATCATCCATGAAACAATATGAAATCTTTGACAAATTAGTCACTTACCATGTATATTTGTATAAAACAGCACAAGCATACAAACACTATAAATCTGTCTGTAAAACAATACTCACGGAAAACTATTCCATTGTGATTGTTTTCCTCATATTTTCATCTTGTTTGCTCAAAGGCAAAGCCAAATTTTTTTGGCACACAATAAAAGGAAAAGCTTCAGTTTCCAGAAAACCATCTAAATGTAAATGAAGTTAAACCTGCTGACTGATGTTTTTTTTTTTTTTTTTTTTTCCTTAATGTTCATCATTCTGACATTGCAAACCAGGTTTTGCTTTTCATAGTTTAAAAACAACTGGCCTGTAACCATGTTTATTTTATTGACCAAAGTTAATGTTTTGGTGTTTGGCCAGCGATTATTTTGAGACCTGTTTGCTTGTATCAGGTGATTATCAAAGTTTAATGTACTGCATCATAAACAACTATGATGAAAAATCACCTTTCATTCTCATGGTCATAGTGGTTATGGGTTTGTATGCCGAAATTACTTAAGAAATGTTAACAGCATAATAGTATAAAACAGTTTTATCTCTTGTCTGTCACTACTTCTGCTTGTCCTACTAAACAATGGCAGAAATAAGTTATTTATATGATGATTCTGTGATCTTTGTACTTTTAGAGACTATTGCATCATTTTGTTTGTTTCCCCATAATACTCACATCACTAATCTTGAGCACTGTGCAGGTATTTTCTAATTATTTAAATCCTGTTTTCTGTTAAGATTGGCCTTAATTCTTCATTGGGTGGGGTCACATTGGCCAAAATGGTTGTGAATACAGTAATAGTTTTGTAAAAAAAGTCTATTTTTCTTTCTTACCATGTAATCTGAGCTTCTTCCTTAGCATACCAGAATGTAAACTGACTTCATGGCAAAGAGCCATTAGGGGAAATCAAGGGAATTTGTGGGCTGGGGCTGTCGAGAACTTTGCCCAGATGTCTGATCAGCATTGCTTTCTACAGGAAGGGTTTGAGCGAAGGCTCTCCCCCTCTAATCTCGAGGTGTATCTTGCTGCTATCGCTGCACATCACAATGCAGTAGACAAGTCCTTGGGGAAACACAATCTGGTCATCAGGTTCCAGAGGGGCATGAGGAGGTTAAACCCTCCTTGACCTCTCCACTTTTCCTCTTGGGCTCTCTCTCTAGTCTTAAGTGCTTGGCAGAGAGATTCCTTTGAGCCCTTGCAGCCAGTTGAGCTTAAGTTACTTTCTCTTAAGACAGTGCTCCTTACTGTGCTTACAGTTGTGGCCAATAAGAATGTGCGTTCAGAGGGAAAAGGATCACGTGTTGCACGCGGGACCACAGGGAATGCTTAACACAGGAAAGACAAGATCAGTAGGGGGCAGTCATGTTACGTACTGTACTGTACTGAAGCAGCAGAACGCCTTTAAACACGAGTTTCCATAATCTTTCATGTTAAGCTTTTTCTCCTACAAAGAGTAAAAAAAAAAAAATACTTACACTAAACGTGCAAGAGTGCCAAACTAACAAACCCTTAATATAAAAGTAATGTTTAGATGTGCAATGATTATTAATACGTAACGGTCAAATTAATTTTTCTTTGACTTTTTTCTTTATTTCACTTTTTTTCAGTTTTATCAAATGGCCTACAGTACACACCTTGATTAAAAAAAATGCCATTATTTCCCATTATTTTCATTCAATAATTGCCATTATTGCCATTATTTTCATATGTTTTTCTGCTTGGTCGATGTGTTTGAGGTGGGACTTTTATTTTGACGCCGCTGAGAGTGGCAGCGCCTGAGCACCCACAGTGCTCACACTCTCTCTCTTGTCCACTGTTGTTGTTACCAGCTCTGTCTAACACGGATAAAAGTCTGTCTAATAATCAGATAGAATGGTTAAACAAAGGAATTAATGTAAACAGAAAGTATTATAACGATTGCTTTTATATTAGGCCTATTATTAATAGAAAAGGCAAACATTGTCCCAGATAGCACACGTACGTCTGCAAGATGTACACCTGCTAATTTCAACAGCTAGTAATATTGAACTGTTCTCACTGTAAGAATGGGACTTTATTAGTGCTGATCATTGATTTGAGTAACTTTTTTGACATTTGATTATAAAGTGTTTTAATTCTACAATATATGGTGTAAAAACGTCTGAGTGCTGCCCTCTTCAGGTTGAACGGTGGCTACTGCAGTTGATTTTTCCTATTGGTTGTTTGCGATGGTACGTGACGTAAGCGGTGGCAGGTGACGTAAGCAATTTCCAGCTCACCACGGGGGGCCAAGATGGCGTTCATCTGTGCAGACACGTTTTGAGCGTGTCGTCAGGCAATTAAGAGATTAACATGAAACTACTTCTGAAAACCCCGATAAATTTGATTGATTATTAGTTTAGTTCTTCTTCTTCTACTGTGTGGTTTGTCAGGCTCATATGGGTAAGAAAAGAAACAGGGATAAGGCTCAGGCTAATACAGACATGGCGACTGACAAATGCAAAAGTGTCGACGAGATGGACACAGAAGAAGAATTTGAGACTTCTTTTCCATGCACTCCGAGTAAAAGTCCACCGGGGAAAAAGGGGAAATTAAAGATGAACATTGATGAGAATATTGATTCACTCATTAATGCTGTCGCTGAACTCACATCGAAATGTGACGGTACATTTCAGAGGGTCTAGTCCATGGAGAGGGTCTTGGAAAATACAGCTTCTTCTATTACCTCTCTTTCTACCACCGTAAGTGAACTGTTACGTGAGAGCAGATCCCATAAAGAGAAGATTCTGAAACTCGAAAAAAATGTTGCTGCGTTGCAGCAAGAAAATAAGCAATTGAAGGAGGCGTGTATGGGGATGCAGAACTGCAAAAGAAGATGGGATCTCAGGATTTACGGGGTAAAGAAAGTAATCCAGACAAGGAGAGTAACACACGAGATATTGTTATCAAGATCCTTTCCAAAGTATCTCCAAAGATTGCGCACAAACTTCCAGATGTGGTGGATTCAGTTCATAGACTGGGACAGAGAAGAGGTGATGGTCACCCCAGAGTGATAATTATTCAGTTCGCCATGCGTCTTTATCGAGATACAGTGTGGAGAGATGCCAAAGACAACCACTATCTGAAGGAAAACAGGCTACACATCAAAGAAGATCTGTCTTTGGAGGAACGAGCCACAAGAAAAAAAGCATGGCCACTGGTGAAACGTGCGAGAGAAGAGCGCAAGAAGGCCGGCTTTCGAGGAGGATTTGCCTACATTGAAGGCGTGCGCATCAGTGTTCCTGACATTACCTGAGCGGATGGCGCCCGTCAGCAGTTATGGATACATATCGGGGTCAACGCAAGTGTTGTGATTGACGTAATGTTTCATGCTTTCTCAGTTTTCACTTTCTCCAAATGTACTTGTTCTATACTGGTTAATTAGTTAGTTTGTTGTAACGGCTGATTACAAGTTTGGTAAGTTCAATTTAATTTCTTTAAATGTTCGAGGCATTCGTGATGCTGTTAAAAGAAAAGCTATATTTCTTTTTGGGAGACATACAGAAGCTCAAATACTTTTTCAAGAGACTCATTCTTGTGACTCTGATTCGAATTTTTGGAAAACCCAATGGGGAGATTATGCAATTTTTTGTCATGGATCCAATCACTCAGCAGGTGTCGCAATTTTCTTTAACAAATTCAAAGGCAATGTTTTGGAGTCTATTCGTTCAGACAATGGAAGATGGATTATACTGACTGTTAAACTGGACAATTCCACTTTAATAATTTGCAATGTCTATGGATTTAATGTTCGAGTACACAATTTAGAAATGTTTAAGAAGATTTGTGAAACAATAACAGGTTTAAAGAAGAAGTATGAGGATGGATATGTAATTATTGGTGGTGATTTCAACGATGCTCCAGACGATTCTGTTCACCGCTTTCCACCCAAACATAGTGCACGAATTTCAGACTTATTTGACTTTATAACTGACACATTACAAGTTTCTGATGTGTGGAGATATTTGAATCCCAATTGTTGTGACTATACTTGGAATAATAGCACTTTTTCTTTAAAACAAAAATAGATAATCTATATATAGAACTAGCTAAAGGTGCTTATGTGAGATCAAGAGCCAAATGGTTTGAGGAGGGGGAAAGGAATACTAGTTATTGCTTTTCTCTTGAAAAAATAAATTATACAAGAAACTCTATTTCATCTTTGAATATAAATGAAAGAATCCCTAACAATCCTTCAGATATAGCATATTTTGTGTATTCCTTTTATGAAAAACTTTATACTTCCAGTTCTGACAATGGAAAAATAAGCACTTTTTTACAAACAGTTAAACCTTTTGTTCCAACAGTTTCTAATGATTATAGTGAATATTGTGAATATGATATTTCCAAAGCTCAAATCTCTAAAGCTCTTTTTTCAATGAAGAAAGGAAAATCCCCTGGATCAGATAGTTTAACTGTTGAATTTTATAGTGCCTTTTGGGATCTGATAGAAAGCCCTTTATTTAGCATGTATAAAGAATGTTTAGAACAGAAAGAAATGAGCACAACAATGAAACAAGGTATTATCAGTTTAATTCCAAAACCAGACAAAGACCCATTGATCATTGACAACTGGAGAACAATAACATTATTAAACACTGATTATAAAATTTTAGCCTTAGTTTATGCTACTAGATTAAAGAGTGGTTTAAATAAGATAATAGGAGAATCTCAAACTGGTTTTATGGCGAAACGGCATATAAGTTCAAATACTAGGACCTGTTAGATTATAACCAATTTGTTAATTCAAATGCACTCATTTTATTTCTTGACTTTTATAAGGCGTTTGACACAATTGATCACCAATTTTTATTACAGAGTTTACATGCATTTGGTTTTGGAAATAAATTCATTCAGACTGTTAAAATATTTTACAAAGGCATTAATAGTTCCGTTATATTACAGAACAATACTTCTAGAAGATTCTCCATCAACAGAGGAGTGAGGCAGGGTTGCCCAATTTCCCAATTTTTGTTTTAATTGTTGTGGAACTATTAGCGATTAGTATAGTTAAAAATTTACATGGTATAACATTATTTAATAGAGAAATAAAAATATCACAATTGGCTGATGATACAACTTTATTTCTAAAAGATAAGACTCAAATAAAGAATGCAATCAAATTAGTTCAAACTTTTTCTGATGCCTCAGGTCTCCAGTTAAATATTACAAAATGGGAAATACTTCCAGTACATGATTCTTCTGAACATTCGATGTTTAACATTCCAGTGAAAGAATACGTTAAATATTTAGGAATTTATATATCTAAAAATTTGACAATTTTGACAGCATCTTAATTTTAATAACAAGATTAAGAAAACAAAAATGATTTTTGACAATTGGTTAAGAAGGGATTTATCTTTTTTAGGCAGAATCTTATTAACAAAAGTAAAAGGTTTATCCAGATTAATTTTTCCTGGGCTGTCTTTATTTGTTCAAGATTCTACTGGTAAAGAAATTAATAGGTAATTAGTTAATTTTTGCTGGAAAATAAGCACCACCATCTTAAAACAAACATATTAGTTTTGAAATGCTGGATTATGTAGATATGAACAATACTTTTAAGATTAATTGGATGAAAAGGTGTGTTATTGATACTGATTCAATTTGGTCTTTTATTCCACATAATATTTTTAAGAAGTTCGGCGGTCTTAAATTTCTGTTAACTTGCAATTTTGTACCATCTAAATTACCTATAAAACTGTCTAAATTCCATGAGGAAATTGTGCTTTGTGCATAATTTTTCTCCTCACAGAATGAAAAAATGGAACAACGAATTGATTACAGTGAAAGGCAAGAGTTTATTTTTTGAGATATGGTTGGATCACGGGTTAATGTATTTAAGTGATTTATGATTCATGATACAAGAGGCGGAAGCAAAAATGCAAGTGAACTCTTTATTTAGAGTAGAATAAGTCACAGAGAAGTACTGGAGCACGGGTGGGCTGGTGGTGCAGGGACCAAATGGTCAGCGTGCTGGTGAAGACAGGTGATGGTGAACATCCAGACGAGACGACGAGAATCACAAGGACAGCGAACAGGAACTAGGAACCGGAACAGGACTGGAACAGCACACGACGAACACTGTGGACAATGATCTGAAAAAGAGAGGAGAGTGCGATGAGTTTTTGTAGGTGAGTGAATTGGCAGCAGCTGGTGCGGTGAATGAGATCTGCTGGCGTGCTGATCAGTAGCAACGAGCGGTCACGCCCACTCACACACAGAACAACAAATACACGGGACACAAAGAAACCAGTGAATTCATGAGCCGTGACAGTACCCCCTCTCCTAAGAACGCCTCCTGGCGTTCCTTACCTGTTGATTGTAATCATCAATAAGGGAGTGATCCAGGATGTCTCTAGCAGGAACCCAACTTCTCTCCTCTGGAACGTAACCCTCCCAGTCCACCAAGTACTGGAATCCGCGTCCCCTCCGCCTTGAGTCCAGAATACGATTTACCGAATATGTAGGTTCCCCTTCTATGAGTCGCGGCGGGGGGGAGACCGGGACAGGCAAATTAATATGGGAGTGAAACACAGGCTTTATTTTGGAAACATGGAAGGCGGAATGAATCCTCCTGTACACTGGAGTTAGTTTGAGGTGGACTGCCACTGGGCTAATGATCTTGGTGACAGTGAACGGGCCGATAAATTTGGGAGCAAGTTTTTTAGAGACGGAACGGAGAGGAATGTTCTTGGTAGAAAGCCACACTTTTTGACCAATGATGTATACGGGAGGCCTAGACCGGTGGCGATCGGCTTTAGCCTTGGTGCGCGCTCCCGCTTGGAGTAGAGTCCCGCGGGCTCTAGTCCAAGTGCGATGACACCTCTGGACGGAGGCGTGAGCAGAGGGAACCGTGACTTCAGATTCCAGACTAGGAAAAATAAGTGGCTGGTAACCTAGACTACACTCAAACGGAGATAGGCCCGTGGATGATACTGGTAAAGAATTTTTGGGGGCGTACTCCACCATTGACAGTTGTTGACTCCAAGAGGAAGGATTCTTGGAAACCAGACATCGCAACGTTCTCTCTAAATCCTGGTTGGCTCTCTCAGTTTGCCCATTGCTCTGGGGATGAAACCCTGAGAACAGACTAACAGTTGCGCCCAGTAATCTACAAAACTCTTGCCAAAATTTGGACACAAATTGAGGTCCTCTGTAGGAAACCACGTCCGGCGGGAGGCCATGTAACCGAAAGACGTGGTTAATGACTGTTAACGCTGTCTCCTTGGCTGAGGGTAATTTGGGCAAGGGAATGAAATGGACCGTCTTCGAGAACCGGTCCACCACGGTCAAAACTACCGTGTTACCCTGAGAGGGTGGGAGGGTGGTGACAAAATCTAGTGTGATGTGGGACCAGGGTCTCGAAGGGATCGGCAGCGGTTGAAGGAGCCCATCTGGGGGTCGATTGGAAGTCTTACCAGTGGCACAAACTGAGCAAGCCAAAACAAAATTGTGAACGTCGCGAGCCATACGTGGCCAACAAAATTGTTGCTTGACTAAAGATGTCGTGCGACTGACTCCTGGATGGCAAGCTACATTGGAACAATGCCCCCACTGAATAACGTCGGACCGTAATCCCTCTGGCACAAATAAATGGTTTGGTGGACAGTCGACCGAGGGCGTTACCCCTTGTAAGGCCATCTTGACCTTCGATTCGACCTCCCATGAGAGTGTGGAGATAATTAGGGTCTCAGGAAAAATGCACTCGGGAGTAGACGTGCGATCGGAACGGTCAAAAATGCGTGATAATGAATCGGGCTTGATGCTTTTGGAGCCCGGGCGGTACGAGAGAGTAAAGTCAAAACGTCCAAAAAAAAGTGCCCTCCGAGCCTGCCTGGAGTTCAATCTTTTAGCAGTTCTAATGTATTCCAAATTCTTATGATCGGTCCAAACGATAAAAGGTATCCCCAACCCTTCTAACCAGTGACGCCATTCCTCCAACACTAACTTGACTGCCAACAACTCTCTGTTACCAATATCATAATTACGTTCGGCAGGGGACAAACGGTGAGACAAAAATGCACACGGATGCATCCTGTCATCTGCAGGAGAACGTTGGGATAGCAATGCACCTACCCCTACCTCTGACGCATCGACCTCCACCACGAACTGACGTGATGGATCGGGGGTAATTAAGATGGGGGCTGAAACAAAACGGCCCTTCAGTTTGGCACACGCAGCCTCCGCTGCGTCTGACCACCTGAACGTCGTTCTGGGGGAGGTCAAGGCGGTCAGAGGCAAGGCTAGTTGGCTGAAATTGCGAATGAACCGCCGGTAGAAATTGGCGAACCCCAGAAACCTCTGTAGGGCCTTACAGTAATCTGGACTTGGCCAATCCACCACAGCCTTAACCTTCTCAGGATCCATACGCATTCCCTTAGATGACCCGATGTACCCTAAGAAAGGGACAGACTGTGCATGAAAAGCGCATTTCTCCACCTTGACAAAAAGCCCATTCTCTAGCAGCCTCTGAAGTACTCGTCGAACGTGCTGCAGATGCTCCTGGAGAGAAGAAGAAAAAATCAATATATCATCCAGGTAGACATATATGAACTGATCGACCATATCTCGCAGCACGTCATTGACGAGTGCCTGGAAGACTGCTGGGGAGTTGGACACGCCGAAGGGCATGACCAAGTATTCAAAGTGCCCCCTGGGGGTGTTAAAAGCAGTCTTCCATTCATCTCCCTTCCTGATGCGGACCAAATGATAAGCATTACGTAAGTCCAATTTAGTGAAGATCGATGCTCTCTGCAACCTCTCGAAGGCTGAAGACATCAGCGGCAAAGGATAAGTATTCTTTACCGTGATGCTGTTCAACCCCCGGTAGTCAATACAAGGTCGCAGAGATCTGTCCTTCTTCCCCACAAAAAAGAACCCCGCCCCCGCTGGAGAAGAGGAAGGGCGAATGAACCCTGCTGCTAGAGAATCAGAAATATATTTCTCCATAGCCTCTCTTTCTGGAGCAGAAAGTGAATATAACTTGCCCTTAGGCGGAGATGTACCTGGCAATAACTCTATGGCACAGTCATAGGGACGATGGGAGGGAGAGAAGCAGCTCGAGACTTACTGAAAACTTCCCTCAGGTCCTGATACTCCGTGGGCACGTTTGACAAATCCACTGCTTTCTCCTGAAACGCAGAAACAGAAACAGAGGAACAGGCAGACACAAGACAAGACTCATGACATTTACTACTCCACTCCAACACTGATCTCTGCTGTCTGAAGAGCCAAGGGTGTCCTAAAACAATGGGTGCAAGGGGGGAGTTCAGAATGTGGAAGGAGGTAGTCTCAGTGTGGTTGCCAGATACGATGATTGAAATGGGTCCAGTGGTGAATGAAATGTCAGGTAGGGCTTGGCCGTTAAGGGCGTGAACAGAAATGGTGCGGGTGAGAGGTAACGGGAATCTGAATCTTGAGTGCAAATGTGTAGTCCATGAAGTTACCCTCTGCCCCGGAGTCCAAAAGATCTCTCTCAGGATGCGGTCAGCCAACCCATGCAGGAACATGTCCCACTGCGCCTCCTCGTTCCACTGACACTCTGCCGCCAGAGTCCGGAACTCGATAGCATAATCTGATACAGATCTTCCACCTTGTTTGAGGTCTGCAAAGATCCGTGCCGCTTCTCTTCCCGCGACCGCGCGGTCAAACACCCTCTTCATTTCGGTGGCGAGTGTCTGGAACGAGGCACAGCATGGATCTTGGTTCTCCCACACCGCCGTCCCCCATAGCGCTACCCTCCCAGTCAGTAGTGTAAGTACGAATGCCACCGGGGACCGGTAGGTGGGGCTCTGACTGGGAAGTGCTCTGTGATGGTCCTGAAGGAGCGGCCGGTGTGGGTGGGGCAGTGGAAGCTCGTAGATGTTGCAATTGCTGGGTGAGCTCGGACACCTGCACCACAAGGGCTTGAATGGCCCGACCCGACTCAGTCATGTTCATCTCCTGGGCATCCATCCGTGAAATGCTGGCCCTGATAAATTCCTCCAGAGGAGAAGAGGATCCGCTTGCTGCTTCCATCGTCTGGTCAGATCGTTCTGTCATGATACAAGAGGCAGAAGCAAAAATGCAAGTGAACTCTTTATTTAGAGTAGAATAAGTCACAGAGAAGTACTGGAGCTCGGGTGGGCTGGTGGTGCAGGGACTAGATGGTCAGCGTGCTGGTGAAGACAGGTGACGGTGAACATCCAGACAAGACGATGAGAATCACAAGGACAGCGAACAGGAACTAGGAACCGGAACAGGACTGGAACAGCACACGACGAACACTGTGGACACCAAAACAACGATCTGACAAAGAGAGGAGAGTGCGATGAGTTTTTGTAGGTGAGTGAATTGGAAGCAGCTGGTGCAGTGAATGAGATCTGCTGGCGTGCTGATCAGTAACAACGAGCGGTCACGCCCACTCACACACAGAACAACAAATACAAGGGACACAAAGAAACCAGTGAATTCATGAACCGTGACATTTATTTGATTCATCTTTAAAAATTCACTCTTATGATTCTTTTTTGTCCAAATTCAACTTTCCTATAAAATGTAAAGAATTTTCTGTAGTAACCAAAGCTATTCCCTCTGGGCTTATTAATTTAATGTGCAGCCACCTGACTTATTATAAAGTTGAAAATAAAGATTACGATCTCCTTATAACTGGTAAATATATTTTTGATAAAAAATGTACTAACAAAGATATAAGACAAGTATTTAATGAACAAAGGAGAGTTACTCCAAGAGGGAAATTTTACTGGAATTCGATTTTAAGAGATGTTAATTGGAGAAAAGCATGTCTGCTCCCTTACAAATTTTGTATTTCTAACAAAGTAAGAGAAATTCACTTGAAGTTCTTACACAAAATATATCCAACTAATATGTGGCTTTCTAATTTTATGGATATTGGGAAAGAATGTTCCTTTTGTAACAACTGTGAAGAATCTTTAAATTCAAGTCAAGTCAAGTCACCTTTATTTATATAGCGCTTTAAACAAAATACATTGCGTCAAAGCAACTGAACAACATTCATTAGGAAAACAGTGTCAATAATGCAAAATGATAGTTAAAGGAAGTTCATCATTGAATTCAGTGATGTCATCTCTGTTCAGTTTAAATAGTGTCTGTGCATTTATTTGCAATCAAGTCAACGATATCGCTGTAGATGAAGTGTCCCCAACTAAGCAAACCAGATGCGACAGCAGCAAGGAACTGAAACATCTGACCAGACGAAACCAGTAGTTCAATTCCAGGCTGCAGCAAAGTCAGATTTTGCAGAAGAATCATCTGTTTGTTGATTACCAGAGTGTAAAGTAACTTTGGAAAGATTGTTTTTTTACTTTTTCAGTTAAAACTAATCTAATGATAACACTGAATGCGAAAGAAACTATTTGCTACTTTAATTTTATCATCCTGAATGGCAAATTTTTCATTCATTAATGTAGATTGCCAAACTCCTCCTTTATACAAGGTTTTCTATACGAACTCACTCTGTTAATGAAGTCTCTTAAAATTGTAAAAAATTCAAAAGCTATGTCTATTGTAAGATATTATGAATCTGTATTTGGCGTCTTGTGAATGTCTCCTTTTATCATCTTTATCATCATTTTAATCATCTTTGGAGTTTTTGTTTTTGATGCCTGTTTTTTTCTGTAATATATATATATTTTTTTTACATATTTTCAATAAAAATAAAAAGAAATAAAAATTCCAGCTCACCACACCCTTGGTACAAGCTAGCACGCCCCTGGCAGAATAAAACCATTAGGCGCCAGTGGTTGCATGCACTTGGCCTGGAAGACCGCGGGTTCCCGCCTAGCGCTATAGTGTGCAAACTGCATTTTACACGGGATTGCTTCTCCAACGCAGTGGAGGTGGAAATGGGCTTCTCCACACAGCTTGTGCTGAAAAACGATGCAGTGCCGTTCGCGATGCGGGAGTTAAGATCGCAGTTTGAGCCAGCGGCTTGAATTGATATGGCTCAGGCCCTGGCCTTGTGTCCACAGACACCTCGACACCCTCTACTTCAAATGAACGCTCTGTTGCAAAGCTACTTGCGTCACTACAGTCACTCTCCATTTTAGCGACTCTGGCAGCAGCTGCCAATTAATCCGTCACTGTGGGTCTCAGGTTCACGCCCCACCCGCTCAGCCCCGCCCTCGGTTTGTCCCCTCTATTGCCAGTGGGTGGAGCCAGGCTCTGACCAGGTGTTTAGTTACCCTTTAAGTGGAAAAAGTGCCTGTGAACTGATAGGAAATATTAAGTAACATTTTGTATTTATGCTCAACCAAGGCTGAATAAGTGTGGATATTTTCTGAAATGTGTTTATGTACCTTGTTTGGTTGTAATGTTGTTCCAAATTTTTTTTTTAAAAAGTAACATTTTGTATATTTTCATCTCTACAAACATTTAACATCCACATCTTTAGACTACTTTAATGTAATTGTGAATTATTTAACAATTAGAAACCCTAGTTTATGTATCGTTTACTACCCAAATACCTTTTATGTATAAAGTGCTGGTTCAAAATATTCAATTAGCTTGGAGTAATTTAATTTCCAATACAAGAAATCATACATGATAACTGAAGTCAAAAAGTGTGCAAAAGCTTTACAGCTACAGAGGTTGGAGTCAATGGTCCTTATCATTTTTGTTATAGAGTGTTTGACAGCTATACACCGCTTCAACCGCTGGTTCGAGCCCCCTCCAAACTGATTCTGTTTATTTGCTGTTTAACAAACAAATATACAGTGACCCATTGCTTCAAGCCCATAGCAAGTGAGGTCTTGCTATGGAAAGCTATGCTATGCTAAGTAAATTTTTTAAAATGTGTCGCTGCAAGAAGCTTCTGAAGAGAAAGAGTCTTCAAAGAGTTTTGAGTGAGAGTGTGAGACCCAACTTTGTTGCCAGATCCAGCTATCATAAGAGTTTTTCTATACTATACATTTTAGAAAGTAAATAAGTAGCAAGTTGCAGTTTAGGGTCAGTGATAACTTTATCTTATCTAATTTCCAAAATATTTGAAATAATTTAGGGTTATTTTATTTTATTTATTTATAGTTGTTTTCTTAATAGCAATATCTGGGAACTTTGCATCGACGACATTAGTCTGCCAGTGATCAGAAAAGTCAGTGGCTATTTACACAAGTGAAAATAGCAGCATTTTTTAGTTATAGTCTATTTACACTAAGTGCAAATAGCTATAGATTCTATTAATACTATGTTAAAATAGCAGGATTTTCTGCTATTTATACTACTTATTAATAGTGCTATTTATGTCACAGAAAACTGCTATTTATACTACTTAATAAATAGTGGCAATTATATGCACCTCAGTATTGTAGTAAATTACATAAAACAGTATGCAATAATTAATGAGTGTAAATTTTTATTTAAATTAAAATAATTAAATGGATGCCCTCCCTACAACTACCATTACCCTACCCAATACTTTATTTTCAACTTTTATGATTATTTACTTAATTATCATTGAAAATAAATGCTTTTCTGGTGTGAAATGAAATTTGAAAAGGGAGAATAAGTTTGCCAAAAAACCTGGTCGATCACGTCAAAATATGTATGACACAGGTTTTACCTTCTGCGCCACTGGAACTGACGGTTAGGGAAAATAGCACGTTTGGTGGGTAAAGTAAATAGTCACTCTGATCAAAAAGGTCCACGCCATTCGGTGAGAGAAAAAAATGATATTACCTGTCAGAAACTTTATCAACGCTGTCTAACACTAGTGCAGATATCTGTAGAACAACTTACAGAGCGAAATAAAATAACACTAGCCATTAAGAAGTGCCAAGTCATTCAAAACAGTAGTTAAACTCAACGATATCGCTGTAGATGAAGTGTCCCCAACTAAGCAAGCCAGAGGCGACAGCGGCAAGGAACCGAAACTCCATCGGTGACAGAATGGAGAAAAAAACCTTGGGGGAAACCAGGCTCAGTTGGGGGGCCAGTTCTCCTCTGACCAGATGAAACCAGTAGTTCAATTCCAGACTGCAGCAAAGTCAGATTGTGCAGAAGAATCATCTGTTTCCTGTGGTCTTGTCCTGGTGGTCCTCTGAGACAAGGTCTTTACAGGGGATCTGTATCTGGGGCTCTAGTTGTCCTGGTCTCCGCTGTCTTTCAGGGATGTAGAGGTCCTTTCTAGGTGCTGATCCAGCATCTGGTCTGGATACGTACTGGATCCGGGTGACTGCAGTGACCCTCTGATCTGGACACAGACTGGATCTGCTGGCTACGGTGACCTCGGAACAAGAGAGAAACAGACTAATATTAGCGTAGATGCCATTCTTCTAATGATGTAGCAAGTACATAGGGTGTTATGGGAAGTGTTTCCGGTTCCGGTTTACCTAATTAATGCAGCCTAAAAATCCTTTAACGGATTTGGATAATAAAAGCATATTAGTATGTTATGTGTATGCCAGGTTAAAGAGATGGGTCTTTAATCTAGATTTAAACTGCAAGAGTGTGTCTGCCTCCCGAACAATGTTAGGTAGGTTATTCCAGAGTTTAGGCGCCAAATAGGAAAAGGATCTGCCGCCTGCAGTTGATTTTGATTTTCTAGGTATTATCAAATTGCCTGAGTTTTGAGAACGTAGCGGACGTAGAGGATTATAATGTAAAAGGAGCTCATTCAAATACTGAGGTGCTAAACCATTCAGGGCTTTATAGGTAATAAGCAATATTTTAAAATCTATACGATGTTTGATAGGGAGCCAGTGCAGTGTTGACAGGACCGGGCTAATATGGTCATACTTCCTGGTTCTAGTAAGAACTCTTACTAGATAGTCTAAGGTTATTTGTTTTTACCCACGAAAAAAACCATCTAGCTTAATTTATTTTTTTCCGTTTCTCAACAAATGAAATAACAACAACAACAATAGGCTAATAATTATAAAATCAAAACGTTTGTCATTTCTCTTTACTACCTTTTTGTTGTTAGGCACTCAAATAAATAAAATATAAAAATTAAATATGCAAAAGTTATGCATTTTAAAATGAAAACACATTAGTGTTAACGTAGCCTTAAACAAAACGAGAGAAAAAAAATCAAGCTGTTTCTCATTTCTCCTTATTAGAAAATCATTACCAGAAGGTACACAGATCAGACCTTGAACACACCTTGAACTGTTACAGTCAGTGGGTGATGTGACATCATTGCAAGATGTTTGTCTAAATATAAGTCTTCACAGTTACTTTGGCTGCTGTTGAACTTGTACAATAAAAGGACAATTAAGTATTATTCATATGAAATGTTATTCATCTGATCGAGTGTTTTAACTGATAAATAAAAATCCATAATGCTTGTCTAGGCATTTTACTTTTAAATGAATCTTAGGTTTAAAATGTATTATTATTAATATTGATACTATTTTTTATAATTTTTTACTTTTAAATGTATCAAATTTTAAATATACCTCCGTGGAAGTTTCCCTGCCTTCATTTGCATGTGTGAGGTGGAATTTAATGTTCCACAAACCGGTTTTGTCAGTTTTTCATTTTGTTCCTTTTTCCTTAAACAATGACTAGTAATCAGACAGGTTCCAGCTTAATAGTACAAAAATACAGCAAAGTCTGCTTTATTGTCAATTCTTCCACAGATACAGTGCATACATACAGAGAATTGAAATTGTGTTACTCTCAGACCCTTGGTGTGCATACAGATAACACTAACAGTAGAGCATTAAGATACAGATAGATACAGATTAAATAGGAAATAAAACTATACAAATAGGGTAATGTAAAAAAAAAAATATATAAAATATATATATATATTTTTTTAATAGAACGGCTGCATCTGAAGCAGCAAGCCATCAGATTATGTTTTTAACTTATAGGTTATAAAGTTTTGTGTAAAGTTTAGCCAGTTTTGAAATGTTGTGAGGTCTGGGGTGATGTTAAGAGTCCTGTAAGCAATGACCTGTCTGTGGGCTCTTTTGATTACTGTCAGAGTTACAATGTTGCCAGATATAAAATTATGGGGAGGAAAAAAAGCAAAATTACTTCAAATCTTTTGTAAATAAATAAGATAAAGATATTGCTAACCCTAAACTGCAACTTCCCACTTTATTAACTTTCTAAAGTGTCAAATTACTTGGAAAAGACAAGTATAATATCTGGATCTGCGCCCTCACTCACAGCTCTCTCAAGCCTCGTTCACTCATTCACTTCGGCAGCATCTCGCAGTGATCATGTTCATACCAGGGACACTAAACGTTCTCGCACATTCTGTCTAAAGTTAATTATACATGCACACATGAGAAGTTTTAATCAGCAGATTAGGCATTAAGATAACAAATTTTATTTTTGAATGTGATCATTTACAGAGGTCCTAAAAAAAGTCCTAGCTTCTCTTTTTTAGACTACATGATTTGCCGTCTTGTCAAAGCGTGAAATAAACATCAGAGATGCTTTGCCACAAGCTGCAACTGTAGTACTATACTAACTATACTAAGGTGATGTAGATCATCTTCCGAGATGGTATTTCTCAGGGTCTCAGGTGTTTCGCCCCTTTAACTTGAACACCTCGCCTGAGTGGGGCAGCGACGACTAGTCCTCACCTACAGAAGGGTCTTGAGCTGGACTCAGCTGCTGCAGCTATATCCCTGGTGGCTTTCTTCAGCTGTTCAGACTCCAGGCCCAGCCGCTGGGGGAAATAGTGCACAGATTTTTTTAGCGATTTACATAAACAAATAAAACATCAAAATACACCATTAAAGATGATAAAAAAAGCAAAAAGAGGAGAAATACATTCAAAACACTTGAAAATAAAAAAATATGGAAATAATAACATAATTGTCAACCAAAAGAAAGGTGAAAATTATTCAGGGCAACATATCGACCATGATCCTCAGAAAAATCCTAAAATAACATTACAACCACAGTTTTGGAAAGGAATTGTTTATTTATTTGTTATGCAATATTGACGTTTTTAAAAAGGCCACTCAGTCACACCTGACTGAGTGGCATTGTTATAAAATAGCATTAGAACTTAAATTGTTGTTTTTGATCATAACTGTAGAACATCATTCATATAGGTACTTTTGTATATTGACAGCTTAAAATGTGAAAATAAACCATCAAATCAAAAACAAAATATGAAACTATCCAAATATGCACGAATGACCACTTTGGCATCACTCAAATAATTATACAGTATTTTAATTAACTTTTAGTAAGAATACTGTGGCGGGGGAAGCGTGGTTTAGCGAAGTCTGCAATGGGAGAGCGAATAAAGAGACGAGCGGTGGTAAGTGGTTCAGGTGAGAGACAAGTAACAGCTGGATCTCGTTGCAGTGATTGGCGTGGGGAACCGGTATTTAAGCCGCACGACATCCGGAGAAGGGCGAGAGACCTGAGGACTCGGGGAAGGACGCAGCAGCAGAAGCAGCGCTGAAAGTGAATCCTTAGTGACGAGTGAACGGACGTTAACGGGAGTGTTTATGCGCATGTGGCGCGACTTTGTTTTCTGTTTTGTTTTCTTTTTAAAATAATACAATCTTCCTCGAGCCTCAGCAAGCCGACCCCGGTCTCCTTCCTCTTTGATCACTGAACCTTGCTACAAATACGTAAATCAGCTTGTTGACCTGACTAGCTATATACTGTTTATACTGTAATGGCCAAATAATAAAAACATAATTGGATTTTCCAAGTCCTTTTTACTGAATATTTGTGTGAATTATATTTTAAAGTGAGATTCTAATATAAAAAAGGCTATTTTGTGTTATAAACTATCAGACACCGGCGGCAGTGGCTCAGTGGTTCATGTAGGTTGTCTACAAACCGGAAGGTTGGTGGTTCAATCCCCGGCTTCACCTGACCAAGTGTCGAGGTGTCCTTGAGCAAGACACCTAACCCCAGCTGCTCCCGACGAGCTGGATGGCGCCTTGAATGGCAGACACCGCAGTCGGTGTGTGAATGAGTGTGTGAATGGGTGAATGTGAGGCAAATTGTAAAGTGCTTTGGATGGCCATGTGGTCTGTTGAAAGCGCTATATAAATGCAGTCCATTTACCGTCAGAAAACTAATCCTCAATTAAAGCAGTCTGATCTGCAGCAGTGGGTTTCAACCTGTGGGCCGCGGTGGTATTGCAGGTGGGCCGCCAATTACTATTAAAAGAAATAATAATATTGTTAATATATATAAAAATGTCTAAGTCATAACATAATAACATCATTTCATATATATAATTAAATAACAAAAAATAAATATTAAACTGTAACTTTGCTTCCACTATTCGAGCTCGCTGATTGGTTTAAGAATAAACCACCAATTTATATTTTTGTTGCATATGCTACAGAACAACAAATTTAAACATGGATAAATGGCTGTCATGTTTCCTCCTGACTGCTAGCTCCGATGACTATCTATCCTCTGCCGAGCTCTGCTTGGATCTGGTTTTCCCGTTTTGCTGAGCGGTGCCAGCCCGAGTTATTTTCTGTTCATTGCCAGTTCATTCTAGGGCTGTGCGATTAATAGAAATAGTCAAAAAATCACGATTTGAGCGTGATTTCTAAATTGCTTTATAACACGATTATCCGCGGCTCTGACCTCCCGCAGTATGCTCTCCGATCCAATCAGAATGCAGCGCTCCTACAGCGAGAACAGAACAGGCCGGGCACACGCCTAACTCCAGGGTCACACACTGTCTGTGATGCGCTTTTTATCCGAGCCCATGTTAATGGATCAGAGCGTTCACACTGCACGCGGTAAAAGGCTAGAAATAAAAACGTAAAAACAATAGTGGGGTCAGTTAATTTTTTGCAGTGGGCCACGCAAACATATGTGTTTGGTTGTGTGGGCCACGAGTTGAAAAAGGTTGGGAACCACTGATCTACAGAATGTTGTTCCTTGCACCACCTAGTCGATATTGTGTGAAGCGCAATATTGTTTTAAAAAAAACTGAAAGCACCTGCAGGTCACATGTGACAAATTGCAGGATGCTGTGAGAAAAAATGTGCATTCTTAATGGCCACTTCTGTACCTCTATCAACAAGGTGGGCAACCTGCAGGCATTTTCGGTCAACAAATCATGCCTGGACTTTGGGCCACCTGACTCTCAAGTAATCCTGAGACCATGGCCAAAGTGAGAGCTCATTCCATGTGGATTCTTGCCTCCTCCTAGGCATTAGTACATGGTGCCTGTATGACAGACAGGTGGAGCCGGTCTCTTCGCGAGTGTTGCGAATTGGCTTGTATTCAGGGAGAGCAGCTCACTGTCTCATTTGAAGCACCACTCCCCCTCTGCGATGGGATACGAGTGCTTATCCTGTTCCCCAGCTAAGTTCCCCGTCTGGCAAACCCTGGGTGGATTTCCTCCATCACCCTTCCGTATTCAGATATGCGAAGGTATCTGACACCAGGCTTATTACCTGTGTGTATGCTCATTTGGTCACGCAAAGGTGATTGGGGCTCTCAGGCAAGACACCAATTTATCAGTCACATCCTAAAGTCTCTGTTCCCTCCTTGAGGAAATGAAGGTTACATATGTAACCAAGACTTTTCTTGTATACATCTTACGTGAGCAATAATTTTAATGGTGAATTATAAAAATCAGCCATGAAACTATATTTTGCGTTATTTCTTTGACAAAGGTGACCTGAACCACAAAACAGTCATAAGGGTCAATTCTTTTAAATTGAAATTTGAATATCGTCTGAAAGCTCAATTAATAAGCTTTCCGTTGTTAGGTTTTTTATGTTTTAATATTTCACCAGGAACATTTTATAATAGACCTTTTCACATTTTCTCACATTTTTTTCATACAGGTGCATTTAAAAAAATTAGGATATCATGGAAAAGTTTATTAAAAAACTTTATTTTTGTAATTTAATTTTAAAAAGCTAACTTTCATATATTCTAGATTCATTGCACATAAACTTAAATATTTCAAGAGGTTTTTATTTATTTATTTTTCTTTTTTTTATTTATTTATTATTTTATTCTAATGGTTATGGCTTACAGCTTAGTAAAATTTAAAATTCAGTATCTCAAAAAATTTGAATATTTTCTCAAAGATCAATCAAAAAAGCCCAGTTTGTTTTGATAGCAGCCTTCAGCTCCTCTGTATTGTTTGTCAGATGTTACTTATCTTCCTCTTCACTATATAGGGGCTGGTCATATAATTAGAATATCATCAAAAAGTTGATTTATTTCACTAATTCCATTCAAAAAGTGAAACTTGTATATTATATTCATTCATTACACACAGACTGATATATTTCAAATGTTTATTTCTTTTAATTTTGATGATTATAACTAACAACTAAGGGGAATAAATCAATTCCAAATTCACAACAGTATAAGGGCTGAAAAAATACTTAAACTGTCAGAATTTCGATTTAGAGCATTTTCTATTTTATCTTTACTTGGATACAGTGACAAACATCATCGGATCTCTGAAGCAGTTCTGTCCTTGCATGATACAGCACTGTATATAAGCATTTAATTCAAATAGTGGCATGTGGAGGGCAGTGACAAACCTAGAAGTGTCTACACTGCTAGAAATATAAAGAAGAAGAATCTGACTGTCGTTTGTAACTGACCTACAGGTGGCGATAATGAGCTGCGGACACGAACAATCGGTGACGAAGAAGCCTGTTTATGTTGTTCAGGACCATGAACGATAAACGCAATGTTTACACTTTTGAGGATTATAAATGTTCGCCCGATCCAGTATTCTCCGTGGAGAGGGAATGTCTGGAGCCTTGTCCTGCGCCGATAGTAGTGGATAACGGCTCGTTCCAGTGCCGCGCGGGATGGGCGAGCGGTGTTTCTCCGCTGGATCAGCCGCGGCTCGTGTTCAGATCGGTAGCGGCGCGCAGCAGAGGAGCCGCTCGCAGTGACGCGCACGTGGGGAACGACATCCCTAGCCTCGAGCCGCTGCGCTGGACTTTCAAGAGTGCGTTTGACCGAAACTTGGTGGTTAATTTTGACATGCAGGAGCTCATCTTTGATTACGTCTTCACGCACCTCGGAATAAGCACACAGGTAATGTAGATGTTTATCGGTGCAACCTACTATGCCATGTTCTGTAAACTGACAGGTGTTCTAAGTGTTTTGTGTATGCATCGATGCACACATGCGTGTTTGTGTACTCTGACGAGAGATGACTGTGAGGTGGATGAAGGATTTGCAGAGATAAACCGGTGGACATCTTGTTTTTGTCAAGTTAAGTTATTTTGTCTCTTTTAGGGCCCTATAAAATTCCCCCCCCAAAATTCCATTATTTACGTTTTAAATTTTCTCGATTCCGGTGTTTTTTTGTTTGTTTTTTTCGTTTAAAATTTTCTCCACTTCTTTTTAATAGACTTGTCCGGCATTGCTGGTAACGCCCACGAAAACGTCATAACCGTTTATGACGTGTGGGGAAAACAAACTATTCGAATTAACGCGCGGAGACCTTTAGGCGCTTGATCTTTTGTGAAGATTTTGATTGATATGTTATAGAAAATGTAAAAAGTAAATTTCCTTTTCAGTAACATAACACAATGCCTCCATATATTTTCAAAACCTTCTAGTTCTAATTTGTAGCTTTATAAAAATAAAAATAAAAATCAATTGATTGAAATTTGAATTGCCTTGATTTAATCATACCTGTAAACATCAATTACAATATTATAATCACATTTTTGTTCAATTTTGTACTTCCTCTGCAGTGATCGGTCATTATTAGTCCTGTCCCCTGCACAGTGACCATCCTTCATCACAATTAAATACATCTCACTCCCTGATATTTTGGGATGTCATAATCTATTAACTTTTGTTTAATATTATTATACACAATTCCTCATGGAAATTAGCAATGATATTACTATAGTAATTATAAAAGTAAAGTAGGCTAGCCATGTTTTTATTACCATTCGTAGCCTATAACCAGTTTTATTACAAATATCTGTAACACTTTAGAATACTGTTTCTTACTTCCTGCATAACTAATAAGGAATTATTGAAGAACTAACAGGTGATTATTCATTAACACTTAACTCACCCATGTTAGCTACTAAGGAAGATGTTAACTAATCAGTATGTAATACAATTTTATGATTGTGTTAAGTAACAGTAATCGACAATAACTAATATATTCTGTCATACCTCCTGAAGAACTACTATTAATTATCTACTAGTTAAGTTTCAAGAAATATAACTAGGAAGTAACTACTAATGAACACTTATAAACACTTACATTGAATTGTGACCCTTTCATATAAATGTTATTAGCAGAAGTAGAATGAACATTAGGGCTGGGTGATAAAATATAAAAATGAAAAAAGTTTTACGACATTCGGTATATATCTCTATGTTTGCATTTAAATAATAATAAAGAAAAACATGATTTTCTTTTGCCCATCAAAAAAACAAAACGAAACCACTACAAAAACAAAAACAATTTAGATTAAACAGCTAATTTTAAAGGTAATGTTCAAGTTAAAAATCTAAACCAAGTGATCACTTAGTGCTTTTTATTTAATGAACACATGTAGGTCTATATGTAACTGAAGCAGTGCAAAACAAGTACAGAAAGTGCATTCTGTCACCTTTTTAGTGCATGCAATTCACAATTTAAACTATGCAACTGGGTATTTTTAATTTTTATTTTATTTTACAAGTTGTTTTTTTAGCCAAGAACACAAGTCTGAAAACTGTCTGTGGTTTTAAGAGAAGCTCTGTGGCATGAAACTATGTTCCCACAGATGGGGAAACTGTTGCTGAAGCACACAGCTATTCCTTATCTATAAATGAATACCAAAGACTTTTGCACTCTCTCTGTCTATATGATGAAAACTGGTAAATATAACAGTGAAATTCCCTAATAGTAAATCCAAATGGCCTTATGTTTCTCTATTCAAACATCAGCGGTCGATTAAGTGCATTTATTCAGCGATCACAAACACAAACAATACAGCCGACAATGATCTGATCAATGATCAATGATCTGACCTCAGCTGTATTGTTTGTGATTGAGATTACTGAAACATAGACTATGGCCAGTTGGATTTACTATTAGGGAATTTCTTTTTATATTTTTGGTTATATTTACCAGTTTTCATCATATAGACGGAGAGAGTGCAAAAGTCTTTGGTATCTAAGAGGGTTTTAAGTGTCAGTGGGAACAAAGTTTCATGCCACGAGCCTCTTCGAGCTTCTCTTAAAACCACAGACAGTTCACAGACTTTAAAAAACGTGTAACTTTGTGCTATATGTGTAACTGTGACGCAATGATAGACGATTGGAGAGCTGATGAGTATGTCACTGAGTCCGACTTAAAAAACAAAACACATCTTGAGAGTCTAGAAACACTTGGATCAATGAAAGAAAAAATAAATATCAGCACATAAATATGCTAATAATTTTATACAACAGTGTAAAGCAATGTGTTCCATTCCTTGAATTAATCTGTAAGTGAATGAATCAACAGTCCATTCACTAGTTTCGTTTATAATTGAATCAGCTGTATTTATTGTCAATTGGAAATAATTTAACTGCTACTACATAAGGAATACTGCTGTAAAAAAGCACACCTTATTTGTTAAAACTGTTTGCAAACCTAATGTTACTGCACTTTTGTTCATATAGCAGCACTTTTAAATGAAAAAAGTGCACAATACAATACTTTTGAATGCATTGTTAGTTTTGTGCATAACAATGCAATTAATCGCAATTAATCACAGACTATAAGGTGATTTCATCAAATTAACTAAATTAGTTTTGGAGATCTGAAACAGTGACGTTAACTTTGTGTTTTGTTAATTAGTCTCAGCTTTCAAAGTCTGTCAATTTAATCATATTATACAAACTATAAATGTGGCTTTGACTCTCTTTAATGTGCTGTGTCTGATCCCTGTAGCTGCTTCATTTAATCTTTTCCTCTTTACATCTAGTATAGCATTAAATAAACATGAAAAAAAGAAACCGCACAACTTGCATGTTATTATTACATTCAGAAATAATGTAAAATATCAGTGAGTGAAATGTGTACAAACAACAAAGTAATCGTAATGAGGAAAACTGGCTATAAAGCTAGCCCAGGTTAGCATTAGCCCATATTTATATAAAAATATAATAATAATAAAGGAAATGAATTAATTGGCTCACTGTAATCCAGATGAGTTAAACCGATCAGAGATGTGTTATTACAGGGGTGTAAAGTAACTCATTTCAAATACTCTCATTACTGTAACAAAGTAGTTTTTTTTTCCAGAAATGTTACTTTTTAAAGTAGTTTACGGATGGTCTACTTTTACATGAGCACTTTTAAATGATGAAACTGTTAGGGATGGGCGTTTTCCGCAAATATCACATTCGAATATTTGAGCTCACAAAAAACGAATATTCGAATATTAGTTTATTTAAATTAAGTTTAATGAGACAGACGTTATTTTTCACACAATAAGCTTGAACATTACACATCGTGTTTTGTAGCTGAAAACCTTTAACAATGCGTGCAAACAAACAAAAGTACAGATTAAAAGCAAAAAAAAAAAAGTGAACAAAGAAAAAACGTAAAGCAGCCTGCAGCAATTAGGCTGTTGTAGAACGTAGCCTACACTTAACTTTGAAACTGTCAGCAAATCTTGTTTGCTTTTTTTCTATCGTTTCAAATGTTCTTGTTAAGAAATACGGGCATGTAAACATGATCGAGGGAAAGTCGGCTCCTTAGTCTGTTAACAATAAGGCCGGCCGCGGAGAAAACGCGCTCTGACTGCACAGACGTTGTCGGGACTCACAAATAACGGTGTGCTAAGAGAATACGTTTTGTGAAGCGCTTCGTGTTTTGGTTTCACCACTGAATGGGATCCTCATCTGGTGGAATACATGGCTCCAGCAAGAACTGTTCCCACTCGTCTCGGCTGGACTCTCTGTAATCATCGCTGGAGAACTGCCTTTTCAGACGAGTGGGCATTGCATCTTCTTCATCGTTGGTGACGTACCACTCGCATCAAGGAAAATGTTCTGATAATGTTCAATAAAGTTTTTTTTTTCTTACTTCTCTCATGTTTTCATCGAGAAACCTGAGATGTTTGTGCCAAGGGTCTAGGGCAGATGCGAGAAGAGGAGTTTTCACTGCATTCTCCAAGTTAGCGGTGTTTATTCATTGCATGAGAGATGCTGCAACAATGTTCTTGAATTCGGTCACTTTCTGTGATTCTCCACGGCATATTTGAAGTAGAAGACCGCAGTTCTTAGGGCCGTTCACATATCGCGTCTTTTGCGCGCTCAAGCTCGTTATTTCCAATGTAGGCGCGCGGTATGCGCGCTCATAATGGAAGCGATCGTGGTGCGACGCGGTCCCGTTTTTTCCAGGCGCGTCCGCACCGCATCGAGTTAAAAACATCACAACTTTTCAGAGAGCCCCAAGCGCAGCGCAGGTCATGTGACAAGAACTAAACATTCAGCTTCATCCTTTCCCGTGACAACGTTGAAAGCTCAGCTAAGATGAAGGAACAGCTGATCATAGCTGTATATGGATTGCCATTTTGAAATAAATTTAGTAGCAGAGCTACTGAAAGCGATTTTTTTTGTGCTTCAAATCCATTTATCCTTTGCTGAAATTTCCGCGTCTTCATGAAGAGAGCGCGTCATTGTTGATTAGCAACGGCAGACGCCTCAGGAGCGCTTCTGCCCAAACGTTTGATAAGAAGGAGAAAGCGGCGCGCCTGGCGTTTTCAACGCGTTTTTAGGCGCGATATGTGAACGGCCCCTTATTCATTAATTAATTATTTTTTGCTTGCATACATCTTCAAATATGCCGTGGAGAATCACAGAAAGTTTGCGAAATTCGAATATCATTTTTATTTATCGAATAATTAGAGCAGAACGAATATTCGAATGTTCGACTATCCGTGCACACCCCTAGAAACTGTATAATGAAACTGTCTTTGTAAACGCTGCTATTTTGTTCAGTTTGTGCTTTCTTTTAAATCCATCGATGTGTTTGGCAATGGAAAGAGTAATCAGTCTTGTGGCTCCCATTGTATCGAATCACACATAGAAAACATTGAACTGTGGAAGAAGGTGCATACAACTGCTGTTAATCATAACTTTCACCTTTCTCACCTGTCAGTAATATTTTTTTCCCTGCTATTAAAAAAAAAAGATACATTTTAAAAGTATTTAACAAAAGTTGGCAGTCCAAACTAAAATTGTTCAGAAATGACCCGTTCACCTTTGTGCCCTCAGAGTCATGTGGATCACCCTGTGGTCGTCACCGAGCCGCCCTGTAACCCGCTGCACTGCAGACAGATGATGTCTGAGCTGCTCTTTGAGTGTTACGGAGTGCCTCGGGTGGCGTATGGTGTGGACAGTCTGTTCAGCTTCTATCATAACAGTGTCAGGGATGCAGCAGATCTGCCCTCTACAGGACTTGTGCTGTCATCAGGGTACCACTGCTCCCACGTGCTGCCCGTCATCAATGGCAGGTAACAACCCGTCACTGTCTCATGTCCGTTTAAATGTGTTCCTGTTCGGGAGATGAATTACAGGGAAGGGGTCTGTGGAAGAGCTGGCAACCATTGATCAGGTCGCAGAGCTTTAACAACACATTTCAGTCAAATTTAAAATTAAAAGGGATGATTATGTATAAAGTTAATTCAACTTCCTTTTTTTTCAAGATAGTGACAGTTGTAAAATGGGGAAGTAATTGCTGTTTTTGGAAGTAGCTAACTAAACTCACAGGTTCATTGTTCATTGTCACACAACTTTCATCTCTCTCTCTCTCTCTCTCTCTCTCTCTCTCTCTCTCAATAATAAATTCACATTAGTATTATAATTAATGCATTCAAATAAATGTGATCTTACAGCACTACTTCATCCCAACTTAAAAAAGTTAGGAGCACCAGCTAAAATTTTGGAGCACTCACCAAAGATTTATGAGCATCACAACTACAAATGATATATTAACAGATTTTATCCTTACATTCCTAACTTTAATGTAGATTTTATATTGGTTAATATTAGCTGGCCAAAAAAAGGGCTGAAGAAGAGAGAAAACGAAGAGAGCCCTGACAGATCTTCTTTGACGAGCTTTAGGATGGTGTACACTCAGCACGAAACGGCTGGCATCAAGGGGTGTACGCTAAAATTTAGTTAAATTAAAAAAGTCTTACAAAATTATTTTCTATTTAATAAAATAATAAATTAGCCTAATTATTAAAAAGCATTTTCTGGTTTTGGCTAAGTGCATTCAGAATTGGCGTTTTTGATTTCGACCCATAATTGTCTGCGTCCCTACTTAAAAACAATAAGGAGAGATAAAAATAACATGTTAAAATAATGCATTGAAGCACACACACTGCCAGTTTACCTCATGAACAGAAAATATTGAGTTTCAACAAGAAATGGGAATTTTTTTTATATAAAACTACCTTAGGCATTTAAAACATTTAAATGGCACATATCACTTGAATATGTATGATTTTAAATTGCAGACTGGATGCTTTCAATTGTAAGCGTGTGAATTTGGGTGGAGGTGAGGCCGCATCATACCTCCAGAGACTGCTGCAGCTGAAATACCCGGCGAACCAGGCTGCCATCACACTGAGCCGCATGGAGGAGCTCCTGCATCAGCACAGCTATGTTGCACTAGACTACCAGCATGGTAAACCAGCAGTCCTGCAATTCTGCACTTAAAGGTCACATAATGTAAACCTTTATGGAGTATTATTTTAGGTTTTGATGTCCTTAAGAATATATATTTGCGGTATAAGTACCAAAAATTGTCTAATTAATGTTCTTGAGCCTCTCTTCTGATTGGCCTGTTGTTTTCTGAGTGACACATGGCCAGGCCAACCACAGCTAGCTGTGGTCAGCCAACATCACAGCACTAGCTGGAAGTAGAAAACAAAGGGGAAACTGGAGACAGCCCATTCAAACCAAAATCATGGCTACTTTATGCAGGCTGTGTGCATTTTACTCTGTTTTGAAACGTATATGGTAATTAAATAGCCCCTGGACCTCAGTTATCGTGAAAAAAGCCAGGAGATTTCAGTTTTGACAATATGGGACCTTTAATTGCAAGAAAATTATTTCAGCAATTTAGAGGAAAACTTGCTTGGTCTGATGAGACTAAAATTGAGCCTTTGAAAAATGCTTTTGAAAAAGAAAAAAAATGCCTTTTTAAACTCAGTTTTTTTGTGTTAGTTATTACATAAATCTTATTAATTGATTGATTATAAATTAATTAGAATTTTGGTTTCTTTCAGTATAAAATTAGTTTTGTTGTTTCACTACATTAAGTGCTTTCTGCTTCTGATTTCATGCTTTCATAAATTGTGAGACAGAGCTGGAGAAGTGGCGAAGTCCTAGCTTTTACGAGAGGGAAGTTCACCGGGTGCAGCTGCCATTTTCAGGGCGGGCAGCTGGCGTTTGCGTGAGCGTTGAGGAGAAGAACGAGAGGAAAACGCAACAGCTCCGCCGACTACAGGAAATCAACAGTCGCCGTAGAGAAGAGAAACTACAAGAAGACCAGAAACGACTGGAAATGCTTCTGTCTGTGCAGGTATACACGTTTCAATACAGAGAGGTGAAATGAGCTCCTGTTTGCACACAGTAACAGTCATACTCCCATCAGGAGCTGCTGGAGGACGGCTCTCTGGAACTGTTTCACAGGAGTCTGGTGGAGCTCAACATGGACTCAGCTGAGGAGCTGCAATCTTACATCCAAAAACTTAGCATGAGCGTGGAGCAGAACAGGCTCATGAAGGCTGAGGTTTGTGGATGCAGACATACTTTTGTGTTTCTGACCTTGTGTTGTCTTTGATTCGAATGGATTACTGAATATAAATAATAAAACATGATAGAATGGGGGAGGGAATGATTATGTTTTGCAAATTTATTTTCGTGCAAAACTGTTGAATCAGACTGCAGAGGTGGAGCAACCTGCAGAAGATGTTGGTGAAATGGCACCAGATTTAAATCAGGACAATGATGAGTCTGGCAAAACTACCAGTGCCATCCAGGTAATCTTAGAGTAACGTCAACTCTGTACAGTATTCTTGAACACATCGAGATTTGTTCATAGTATTCGTATTCTTATATGCTCTTTTTGCTCTCTTTATCTATTTTGTGTTAGCCATTGTTAAACAAGGCCGAGTATCATCTGTTCGTGGGCACAGAGCGTCTGCGTGTGCCGGAGATCTTATTCCAGCCATCTCTGATCGGAGAGGAGCAGATGGGCCTGATGGAGACAATGCAGTTTGTTCTGGAACAGTGAGTACTTATTAACCCGATTTTAACATAAATTTTAGATGGCATTAATCATTAATTGATTAATCAGCACCGATGTCTATTGCTGGAACAATCGGTTATTGGCAAAAATCCATGTCTATAGTTTTCTGTTGCTGGAGCGGCTGAGAGGGGTATGTTTTCATTGTACAGTGCGAGAGCAGCCTCTAGTGGTTGAAATCACTGACAGCACGTGCCATTTGCTTAGACACGTGATGCTGCCTGCGGAACAGAGCAAGAATCTTCAGACCCGGATTTAACTGACAGAAAATCCTGGCCTGCCACTGAGCACCATTCACATAGTTTTCCATTAAATTACATTATATTCGCCCCGAATCGTTGTTAATGTAACGTTACATAATGAATGGTATATTGAGCATTTTCATCGAAAATCTTTCTGTTTGCTCCATTTTTTTAAACACCGAACTTCAAACTTATCTATGCCTCATTGTTCATTCTTGAAGTAAACTTTTGTCCGTTTGGTGAATAAATAAACCGTTAAAGACCGCTGCTCGAGTTGAACGCGGCACGTGCCAGAATGTGTGTGATACCGGTGAGTTCTCCTAGAACTGCTCTTTTGTTTTGATTAAATAATCATTAAGTATTCAAGGGCCCTGTGATTGTAGGCCCTATGATTTCTGTGATGTCTAAAACGCGGACGTAATCAAGGAATCCAGTTCCTGCTGAAGGATCTCCTCACGCTGTCCGGGGTCAGTGTCGTCGCCGGGAGGAGGTGGAGTCTTCCACACAATATTTCAGAATCAATCGTAACAAGTTGCCATAAATGCCGCGCACAATCACAAGAGCAAACAATATCGAATAATAAATAATAATTTAATGCTAATTAGTTTTAATTGTCATTTTTAGTAGAGGTTGACCAATAGTGGATTTCGCCGATACCGATAGCTTGGTTGGACCACACTGGCCGATACCGATTAATTAACTGATAGCTTGTAATATGGGTACTGAACAAAAACTAAAAAAGTTTAAACTTTTAAACTTTATTTATAAAAATAAAAAAAAGTAGTGAACCATACAAGTAGTAGTATAATAATAAAAGTAATACTAATAGTAATAGTAAATGTTGAAATCAGAATCAGTAAGAGCTTTATTGCCAAGTATGCTTGCACATACAAGGAATTTGTTTTAGTGACATAAGCTTCCAGTACACAGACACAACAACACACAGACGTTTTAATTTTAATACTGTAAATCCAATTTGTTTGCAAAAAAGTTTGCTTAATTTTCAGTAATTAAAAGATAAATGAAATGAATGTTTCATGCCTTGATTTGATAACAATACAAATGTAAATACACAATTTTGAGGGGACAAAATGATAAGGCTTCTTAAAGAAAAAAATAAAGTAAAATTGTTTGTGCATTCAAATAATTATACGTGCTAAAACACAGAAATTGGTAACAATAAAAAAAATATGGTAAGAAAAAATAAAACATTTATTAGGGCCATAAACATTATTTTTGTTCAACTTTTATAAAATTAATGTGAAAATGTATGTTTCATGGTTTTAATTAATTAAACTTGCATTTTGATTAATAAAGGAGTGGAGAAAAATTTACTAATTAGCATTTTACAATTTATTCTTTGTGGATTTGCTTGCTCAGGTGATTGTGCGCGGCATTTACGGCAACGTATTACGTACTCCCACAAAAGGAAGAAGAGAAAAAAATATGTAAACGCAAGTTCAATGCGATTAGGCTAAAGGATGTTAAATATAGAGATTGGTTAGCTGGTACAAGCAACGATTATGAGGCGACTTGCAAGATGTGGCAAAACACCTTTAAACTCAGGACAATGGAAGTTAAAGCGGTGGAGTCCCATATGAAATCGGAAAAGCACTGACGTTACACCAGTATTCGAAAAAGTATGATACGGTACAAAAAAAATGAAAATGTGACGGTACCAGGTTTCTGTAAGTACCGGTGGTACAGAGGACCCGGTCAACCTGGTTCTTGACGCATACAGTGCTATGATTTCCGCAAAGCCGAAAATGCGGACGGAATCTCAAAATCCAATCATGAAAATTAAACTTACATTTTAATATGGACAGTTACGGAATTAGTCAAAGTTAGCATAAATTAATCAAATCAAATCTCCGTATGGACCACTATCTATAAATGTTAAGTTGCAAAAGTTGGAAAAGTTGGTTGAAATATGAATCCTCAATGTCCTCTATGTCTCTGTGTGAATGAATGAATGGTTTGTTTACTACATAAACTGAAGCGCGTGACGCTTGCAGTAATTTCAGCATCTGCCGTCTCAATGAGGACATAAATACATAAACAACATCACCAGAACTGTTCTGAGTCACTTCACAAGCACTTTACCGTTTCATTTGAGTAAAACCAGTGTCAAAATATGCGTTTTTTTTTTTTTTTTCAAAATAAAAACCATTTTTACATAAAGGCATTGTGCTAGAAATATTAATATTATTTAGTAGAATGTATGTGATACTGCTACTACTATTGAAAAACTTTAAACATAATTGTAAATAAGTATAAAGAATGGCATTGGTTTTATTTTTAGTGAAAAAGTGTTTTTTTTTTTTTATTGGACTATTTTTGTGTTTTGCTTTGGTACCGAAATTGGTACAGAGAACTGTGGATTTTCACTGGTATCAGTACCGAATACTGAACTGGTATTAGTACCGAATACTGACATTTTGGTACCGTGACAACACTATTTAAAACGGTACTGGTGCCTAAACGGTGCCCGAACCAGAAAAAAAAAGAGCCACAAAAAACTATTGATGACATTAAAGAACATTTAAAATATTTAAAATAAATCCATAGCTTTCACATGTTCCTTGGATTAGAGCTGTAAACAGGTTTCGGCCCGAGACCGACAAGTGCATTTTGATTGACAGCTTTTTAAAAGCCCGAACCCGTTTACAGCCCGACATTATTCAAATGTGCGCACGCACACAGCTCTTTTGCCTTTTGTCAAGAATGAGTCATTTATACAGGTTTTATTTATACAGCAATATAACTCACCTTTCCACACCTCAGACTTTGCTTTAGTTGCTGGTGCAATCAAACCATAATCGCCAGAGGCAAGCCTCTGTTACACCTACTCAGCATACATTTTTGCATTTTTCTAATCAAAACACCTCACATGAACGCTAATTTACCTCGCAAACCGGAGCTCAAGCCTGAGCCCGTGTAAAATTATATAAATTAAGCCCGAACCTGACAAATCTTCAGCTCTACATTAGATGCTCTCATTTACCAAACTTTCCTTATAAGGCTAATAAATGACATGATCTGGGTCATTGTTTAATACAAAACCGCACATAATGTTTCTACTGTATCTGTCAATCACTCTGATATTTAGTTAAAATGAGTGCTGTCTGTCACTGTCTTTAATCAGTTCTGTAAATGACTGAATGGTCATTATTTATAAAGTAGCAACAATGTCGTTTGTAAAGTACAGTACTGTGCAAAAGTCTTAGGCACATTAGTATTTTCATCCCAAAAAAGGATTTTAAGCTAGTTATTTCTATCTTTTGCTGTAGTGCGTCAGTAGAAAATATGAGTTTACATTTCCAAACATCATTTAGCCATTAATTGTAATAATAATCTACTGAGATTTTGACAACAGCCGGTGCTCCACACAGAGATCTGATCTCACCATCACCAAATCTGTTGGTGATTACATGAAGAAACAGATGAAACTGAGACAAATTAAATGTAAACTGATAATTTCTACTGACACACTACAGCAAAAGATAAAAATCGAATATAAAAAAAACGAACACCATTATTTTGGGTGAAAATACTAACGTGCCTAAGACTTTTGCACAGCAGTGTATGTATTAAGTATAATAAAATTAAGTATATTTAAATAAGTATAATTAAAGTATGCATTCATATGTGTTAAGGGCTAGATTTTCGCTGGAGGAAACAGCTGTGGTGTGATGAGCGAAAACTTTACATTAGATGAGAAACAGATTGCTATCTCGTGACCTTTTGTAAACTGTATTTATGACAAAGAACTGCACAGTAGGGATGTTGCGGTGATGGATTTTTTTCCACCGGTTAATCGACTTGTAAAAAAACCAGTAATCCCGGTGTCACCGGGGTTGCGTGTCGGGGATTTCGGGTGGCCGAAAATGCGGTCGTGCAGACGTGCACACATCTCAATTTACTTTCACTTTAATTAGCGGCAATTCAGTAGCATTTGTTTGATTTAATCATGGGTTAATTTATTTTATTCTTAATAAAAATACACAAAACAATAAGACACTTGTATTACACACATCTTTATTGCAAAATGAATAATAACTTAACACACCATGCAAAAACTAAACAAAAGCACTTATGAAACACCTTTAAAGTGCATTCATTAACAAAACGAACCACTGCACACATCGTGCAAGTATCAAACAAGAAATTATATTAAAAAATTCACTATTCGTTAAATAAAGTGCCTGCCTTTTTCAGCAAAAAAAAAAAAAAAACACCGCACAACCAACCAACGAACGAACATCAAAAACTTCGTTAAATAAGGTAGCCTACCCGAATAATCACTGGACACTTGCAAAAAAAAAACTAATATAAAAATGAAACTCACGTTAAGCTGTTAAAAAAATAGGTAGGCCTATTAACTGCATACGCTGTATAAAAAAATTATAAATAGGCTAAATGAGAAATAAACGAAAAAACCTTCATTTTAAATTGCAACAGGGAACAAAACGTAATCACACTGCTTGTTGCATACATTCTTATACATTCATATTCCTGGCCAGAAAAGCCAACATATTTACCATTTCTGGTTTCAAAAGAGATCTTGTTGGGGTGATTATGTTTCCCATCGTGCTGAACACTCTCTCGGATGCGCAGCTTGTTGCACAAACACAAAGATATTTTTTGGCTACTTTTGCCAAAACGGGGAGCCTATTTTGATTTTCTTTCCACCACACCAGAGGATCTGTCTCAGGATTAATGGAGGACTCGGGCTCCTGAACATAAGTTGCGATTTCTGTGAGCACCCTTTCTGGAACAGTCTGTGTTGATGCAGCGCCCGTTTTTCTTTTTAATAAACTTGCTAGTGTTTTCCTCTTGTGCGGCGGCTCCTCGGCGCTTTCATCCTTATTTCCCCCTTCCTGTTCTGTCACGGGTTGCGCTGACTGTTCTCTCCTACCCAAAAGGACCGCTTCTTCCTCAATTATCCTCCTAGTCTCATCAACATTTGGATCGTAGTTAACCCGGTAGTGCGGGTCCAGGAAAGTCGCCTTGCGCATAAGCTCCTTGCTTTCTTCAGGCAGCGCTTCATATTTCTCATCTAAAATAGCTATGACGCCGGCTTTTAGGCTGGCTGTCAGTTGTCCATCCTCATTTGATGGGGCCAAAGTGTCCTCTTTAATGAGATGCAGCATAGGCAGAAGCGATGACACGGTAACATAGTTCTCGCCGGACAGGATGTCGGTGAACTCGCTTACTGGTTTCAACGCTTTATTTACCGATTGCAAAACATCCTCGTCTTGCCATGTGATGCTCACATTTGCTTTACGGTCATCTGCAAGATTGATGGCCGGCCTCTGCTCTAGCATCCTATCAATCATTTTCTGCTTATATCCCCAGCGAGTTGCACAGTCCTCATGGGAGAAAATAAAAACATTTGTTATAGCCAGTCGTTATAACCAGTCGTTTAAAAATGCAATATTACAAATCACTATTAAAACATATAAAAATATTAATAATTAAAAATATGGTTTATTATAATTATTTATTATCATTGTTTTAATGTTTTTTTTTTGTTAACAGATGCTTTTGTCACAAACTATTTGAGGCTACAATAAACTTAGCGTCACCAGCGAGTGTTCAGGAAGGCCAAGCTCGGCTTCTCCTTCTCCAGCTGTGGGAGAACATGCCGTTTATTGCACGACACACTGCTAGAGCACGGTCTGTGCGGGCTTTCTCTGTCTTGTCGATTGTGTTGGACACAGCTAGGTTTAGGTTGTGCTCAAAGCAGCTTAACCAGGGCCAGCCTAAATTACGAACAGCTGCTTTTACATTAGCTCCACTGTCCGTTGTGATACAAGATATTTTATTCTCGTCTAATCCCCAATCACTTAGGGCCTCCTGCAAAGCGTCGGCCAAGTTAGCTGCAGTGTGATCCTCTGGCAAAAAACTAGTTTGTAGGCATTTTGATTGTAGTCCCCATTCAGTATCAATAAAATGGACAGTCAGAGACATATAAGGGGTCATATTGGCTGTCGAGTGTGGTTATGAGGTCTCTGAAAGATTGCTTTTCAACAGTATTAAAAGACACCATTTCTTTGCATATGTATTTCGTCACTGCGTCAGTGCACGCGTTCCACCTCGCACTGTCCCTTTTATATTTTGTGCTTCGCGCAAATACACCACTTATCGAAGGCTGTGTTTGTGTGTCAGGCTTTTGTGGTCGATTTTTTGCCGCTGGACCCATCTTGGCCGCTTAATTTTTGTGGTGTGCTTGAAGATGTGCGTGTAAATTCGAAGTGTTACCTCCGGATGCTGCCACTTTCATCAGGCAAAGTTTACAGGTTGCCTCGTTAACGTTTTCAGGTTCCCTGTTGGCATTTGGTTTGAATCCAAAATATTTCCAAATAGGTGCTTTTGCATTTCGCTTCGAAACCAGATCTTCCGCCATCCTTTGCCAGTTAGCTCGCCTCACTCTCCTCAAATGATAAATGAAATCGTAACTTACACCTGCTGCTTTACTGCGGCGCTCGTTCCGCTTACGCTAAATTACGAAGGCACGTAGTCACAAACTGAATTAAGTGCTTTATTGCTATAGGCTAAAACTTCAACACTATGGGGACGGTGCCGGTGGTCAAGTGCTATGACCGGTAGGTGGGTTTAACACCGTGTATCACCGGTAACACCGACTATCGCAACAAGCCTACTGCACAGATACAGATATTCTAACAATCTGTCGATAAACACACACCTCGTGTCGTCTGTTTCTGTTTGAGTCTGATCGTGCTGCTCTGCCGTGGTCTGCGGATTGAAGAGCGCGCTGAAAGACGGGGAGGTCTGCCAACATTTTCACATGAATTTTAAGGGGAATGACTCTGAGGCGATCGCGAATTTGTGTACAGTTTATGGAGCTAAATGCTATAGCGCTGTTAAAAAAAAAGCCTAACGACACACATGCTTCTTGTGTACATTTCGGAGAACCAGGACAAATATTTCAATGAGAGTATTGTTATAAACCAAATGTTATTACAATTTTGTTCATATAGCAGTAGGCCTACTTTTAAATGGAAAAAGTGCACAATACACTTCTTTTGAATGCATTTTTAGTTTTGTGCACAACAGTGTGATTAATTGTGATTGAAAAGACTTAATTGTTGCCCAGCACTAAAAATTTATAGATTTTGAAGAATGTGGGTAAGAAAACAGTTGCTGGTCCCCACTGACTTCGATAGTAGAAAGAAAAAAAAAGAAAGTCACTGGGGACCAGCAACCAGGGTTCGAAATGACTTAGGACTCTCGGGGGGTCCCTTAAAATTTAATTATTAAAGGTTCTGAAGACTACCTTGCTACACGATATATTGTAGGCAATATTATATGGACCAGTGTTGAAGGTGGGATAATGGTCTTGGGATGTTTTCCCTTGCCCTGCTGCAAATATCTAGATACTTACATTGCCACCAACCCCTGCCATCCCACCCCTACAGGCACGTAGAGTAAAATGAAATTCTGAAAAACTATCACTTCTTCTTGCTTTACTACTCCTTCCTCTTCTTCCTGAAAACAATATCACCTGATGATTTGAGTAGCTCTTTTTGTGAAGTTCTAGGATGATAGGGGTAATTTTGTAGGGTAGGCCTAGTGCCTCTGCATAGAAAATAATAAACAAAGTACAAGCATTTATAAATGCAAAAGAACAAAAATACATGTGAAATAAAGCAGTGCTTTTGGTTTCTCGGGTAAATTAACTGTATTAAGTTACAGACATTGAATAATCAAATGTAAAATAACACTGCCTTCACTGTATACATTAAATATGGTTCATACTATTAATACAGTTTACCTTTAGCTACAAAAATGTTTTTTTTTTCTCTTTCTCTTTTTTTTTTTGATAAACTTTGGTGACACAAACAGCTGCAGGTATATTGGGTTGCTGTCCCTTTAAGACGAATGCATGTATCTATGGTAATGACACGCATCTATTTTCTTTCTCTGACTGCGTTTACGGGGAAACTCATTGAAACAGACACTTTGACTTATTTTTTCGAGCACATTATTTTTATATATTTTTTTCGTTCAAACACAAATTGATAAGAAATACAAGGGAATTCGGTATACACGCATTTCTCGTGCTGTCTGCGACTGCGTGGCTCTGTGCGCCGACAGACAGACCAGTCTACATTTGGATGTTTAACATTAATATATAACATACTGATACAGCAAAGACAACGTCGGCAGTATAGGGTTTATTCGTTCTATGTCATCAATGTTTACGGCGGCCATTTTATTGACATAGAAACCACGACAACTGTCAGTCTGTCAAAAAAAAGCAAGGCATCGTCGGTATTATCGCTGTATTTATTTATTTTATAATTTTCACAAAACACAGTTTCAAAAGTTTTTCAGATATTGTGGTATAGTATCTGAAGCAGAAACAGAAAGAAAGTATAATCACAACAAACGCAATAGCTTCAGATGTTATTCTGCAGCCTGTTGCACCAGCTGTGTGTAGGTTCAAAGGTAGCTTAATTACAATATAAATTATTACTAAGTTGTGATTTATGCTTCACTAAAATAAAATGTTGCACCACGGAGATAACAACTAGGGTCTGTAAATCATAAAATGTCATAGAATTCTAACGTACTCACTAATCTAAAACAGCCGTTTTTATTCACTGCATGTTGTTTTGCACGTCAGTAATCCAGTAGAGACCACATTTATTGATATGGCATTTCAATATCGATCTAGCTTACTACGATGTGCTACGATGCCAGTTGGCTTATTCCCGCCAGAACGCTAATGATGATGGACCTCTATCTTTGACCATTCATTGATTGCCTTATTTGTGACTTGAAGTTATGCCCCAAGTAATCGTGGTGTAACTAATTTTAGTAGCTGATGTAGTTACAAACTAAGTAGTACTCCTTGTTACTTTTTTTTGTGCATTTACTCCTTGTTTAAGGGCTATTGAATGTTTGATGAAATTTTTTTGTTTCGTCCTTCTTTCTTGTCAGATTGATTTAGCAGTAAAATTGGTCCCCTTCAAGCAAAATTCCTTACACACGCATTTGGGGATGATTTCGATTCAGAATTTAGCTCAGACAACACAGTTTGTCAAATTTCGTGTTTTTGGTAAGACTTTGGTTTAGAGACCAATTCTCATTGTTAACTAGCTGCTTATTAGCATCCATATCACATATTACTGCCTTACTTTGCATAATATTTTTAAGTCTCTTAATCCTACCCCATAGCTAACCTTAACTTCCTTGCTAACTATTAATAAGTATTAACTACTAGTTAATAGTGAGAATTGTTTCCCAAACTAAAGTTAGGAAAAATTGTTAGACTGAATGCAATGTAAGTTGCTTTGGATAAAAGCGTCTGCTAAATGCATTAATTTAATTTAAAGTGTGAACATATAGACTGTATAAATATAAATAAATATCTATATTTACACTCATGGTCAGAATTATTGGCACCCATGGTAAATATGATCAAGGAAGGTTGTGAAAATAAATCTGTAGTAATCATTTTAATTTTTTTTTTTTTTTTTTTTTTTTTTAGCCGATATGATTTTTTTATATCATTATTATTCATTTGAAATCATTTGACAATGGATTATTTGTCAAGAAATGGGTCACTGGCTACATAACCAAGCTTCTGTTATGGCCATTTCAAAACATCAAAATGATTAACAATTCAATTCAATTCAATTCATGTTTATTTGTATAGCGCTTTTTACAATACAAATCGTTACAAAGCAACTTTACAGAAAATTATGTTTCTACAATATTTAGTAGTAGCTAGTAGTTTGTGCACGTTTGACAGGATTTTAGAAAAATAAAAATAATAATAATAATAATACAAGACGTAGTCAGCTAGATGATGAACTATCAATATTATTAATTAATAGTAATTTATAGGATGCAGTCACACATGTAGCAATATTTGTTAGTTCTGTTTGTTGATTCAAGGTTAGCATCATCTGGGGTCCTCTGAGGGTCAGCATCATCTCTTCTCAGGTGTTCTGGATCCAGACTGGAGCTTGTGTAAATCCTAGTTACCACGGGATGTAAATCCCGTGGCAAAACATAGAAACAAAATAGAGACATCATTAGCATAGCTGCTGATCCAACAAAGTAAAATTAGTTTAACCCAAGCTAAAGAATAAAAATGCAGATGCAACTACACTCACAATTTAAGAGATACATTATTCGAATGCTTGGCGAAAGAGATGCGTTTTTAATCTAGATTTAAACAGAGAGAGTGTGTCTGAACCCCGAACATTATCAGGAAGGCTATTCCAGAGTTTGGGAGCCAAATGTGAAAAAGCTCTACCTCCTTTAGTGGACTTTGCTATCCTAGGAACTACCAAAAGTCCAGCGTTTTGTGACCTTAGGGTGCGTGATGGGTTGTAGCGTGGTAGAAGGCTAGTTAGGTACGCAGGAGCTAAACCATTTAGGGCCTTATAGGTAAGTAATGATAATTTGTAACTGATACGGAAATTAATAGGTAGCCAGTGCAGAGACTGTAAAATAGGGGTAATATGATCATATTTTCTTGACCTGGTAAGGACTCTAGCTGCTGCATTTTGGACGACCTGTAGCTTGTTTATTGAAGAAGCAGGACAACCACCTAGAAGTGCATTACAATAGTCCAGTCTAGAGGTCATGAAAGCATGAACTAGCTTTTCTGCATCAGAAACAGATAACATGTTTCGTAGCTTGGCAATGTTTCTAAGATGGAAGAATGCGGTTTTTGTAACATTGGAAATATGATTTTCAAAAGACAAATTGCTGTCCAATATAACACCCAGATTTCTGACTGTAGAGGAAGTAACAGTACATCCGTCTAGTTGCAGATTGTAATCTACAAGATTCTGTGTGGTGTTTTTTGGTCCAATAATTAATATCTCTGTCTTATTCAAATTTAATTGGAGAAAATTATTTGTCATCCAATCTTTTACATTTTTAACACACTCTGTTAGCTTAGATAATTGGGAAGTTTCATCTGGTCTCGTTGAAATATATAGCTGAGTATCATCAGCATAACAGTGGAAGCTAATTCCGTATTTTCTAATAATATTACCAAGGGGCAACATGTATATTGAAAATAGAAGGGGACCTAGGACGGATCCTTGTGGCACTCCATATTTTACTGATGATAAATGAGATGACACCCCATTTAAGTAAACAAAATGGTAGCGATCGGACAGGTAGGATCTAAACCATCTTAGAGCCTGCCCTTGAATACCTGTATAGTTTTGTAATCGATCTATGAGTATGTCATGATCTATGGTGTCGAACGCAGCACTAAGATCAAGTAAGACTAGAAATGAGATGCAGCCTTGATCTGACGCAAGAAGCAGGTCATTTGTAATTTTAACAAGTGCAGTTTCTGTGCTATGGTGGGGCCTAAAACCTGACTGAAATTCTTCATACAGATCATTTTTATGCAGGAAGGTGCTCAATTGAGCAGACACAACTTTTTCTAAAATTTTAGACATAAATGGAAGATTTGAAATAGGCCTATAATTTGCCAGTACACTAGGATCTAGTTTTGGTTTCTTAATAAGAGGCTTGATAACCGCCAGCTTGAATGGTTTTGGGACGTGACCTAAAGATAACGACGAGTTAATGATATTGAGAAGCGGTTCTTCGGCTACAGGTAACAGCTCTTTTAGTAATTTAGTGGGTACAGGATCTAATAAACATGTTGTTGGTTTAGATACAGTGATAAGTTTATTTAGCTCTTCCTGTCCTATATTTGTAAAGCACTGCAGTTTATCTTTGGGTGCGATGGATGAAACTGAAGTGTTAGACGCTGTAGAATCTACATTTGCTATTGTATTTCTAATGTTATCTATTTTATCAGTGAAGAAATTCATAAAGTCATTACTATTTAACGTTGGTGGAATATTTGAATCAGGTGGCGTCTGGTAATTTGTTAATTTAGCCACTGTGCTAAATAAAAACCTTGGATTGTTTTGGTTATTTTCAATGAGTTTGTGGATATGCTCTGCCCTAGCAGTTTTTAGAGCCTGTCTATAGCTGGACATACTGTTTTTCCATGCAGTTTTAAAAACTTCCAAGTTAGTTTTTCTCCATTTGCGTTCAAGACTACGAGTTACTTTCTTGAGAGAGTGAGTATTACTGTTATACCATGGCACAGTACGTTTTTCTCTAACCTTTTTCAATTTGATGGGGGCAACAGCTTCTAATGTATTAGAGAAAATAGTGCCCATGTTGTCAGTAATTTCGTCTAATTCATGTGTATTTTTGGGTACAAATAGCAGTTGAGATAGATCAGGCAGGTTATTTGCGAATCTGTCTTTGGTGGCTGGAACAATAGTTCTGCCCAGACGGTAACGCTGAGACATATAGTTAATATCAGTTATACGCAGCATGCACGATACAAGGAAATGGTCTGTAATATCATCACATTGGGGTACAATATCTATAGCAGTAAGATCGATTCCATGCGATATAATTAGATCTAGTGTATGATTAAAACGATGAGTGGGCCCGGTGACATTTTGCTTGAGTCCAAAGGAGTTTATTAGGTCAGTAAACGCAAGTCCTAATGTATCATTTGCATTATCAACGTGAATATTAAAATCTCCCATGATTAGCGCCTTATCAACTGTAACTAGAAGGTCTGAGAGGAAATCTGCAAATTCTTTTAGGAATTCTGTATACGGCCCTGGTGGTCTATACACAGTAGCCAGAGCAAGAGATACATTAGACTTCTTTTGCATGTCTGACAGTGTAACATTTAGCAGAAGTATTTCAAAAGAGTTAAACCTGTATCCTGTTTTCTGGGTAACATTGAGAATATCACTATATATTGTTGCAACACCTCCTCCACGACCAGTCTGACGGGGCTCATGCTTATAACAGTAGTTTGGTGGAGTAGACTCATTTAGACCAAAATAATCATTTGGTTTTCGCCAGGTTTCAGTCAAGCAGAGTACATCAAAACTATTTTCTGTGATCATTTCATTTACAATAACTGCTTTGGGTGTGAGTGATCTAATATTTATGAGCCCAAACTTTAAAAATTGTTTTTGTTCATTTACTTTACATTTTTCTGGTTTAATTACGATAAGATTTTTTCTAGATCCTACATTATATTTTGACCTCACTATTCGGGGAACAGACACAGTCTTAATAGTTTTTACAGCACAAGTACTTTTATCATTTAAGCGGGTGGAACAAAACTCATCATAATAGTTATTAGAGAATTGTCTTACTAGTCACATGGAGCGAAGTGTCCTGGAGATGTTGTCAGAGAGCAGCTCCGCTCCGATTCTGCTGGGGTGTAATCCATCAGCGCGAAACAGCCTAGGACGCTCCCAAAAAAGATTCCAGTTATTAACAAATAGCAGTTTCTGTTCTTTACACCATGACAACAGCCATTCATTTAAAGCAAAAAGTCTACTGAACCTTTCGTGTCCTCGTCGATACGTGGGCAATGGTCCTGACACGACGATCGTCGCCGCGGGCGTCGTGCTGCGAACCGTCTCGATCAGGCTGCTGAAGTCCCTCTTCAGCGTCTCCGTCTGCCGCAGCGTGGTGTCGTTAACCCCGGCGTGAAGCACGACCGCTCTGGGGCTCTCGTCGACCTTCAGGATCGCGGGTATCTGCGCAGAAACATCGAGAACACGAGCACCAGGCAAACAATGAGTGTGCACTTTACCTTCGGCTAACGTAGCACTTACGTGTCGGACGATGGAGTCTCCGATGATCACAGCGTCGCGTCCTGTCTCGCGGAGGGGAGCGAAGCGGTTCCGGATGGAGATGTCGAAGGCAGGGGGGGGGGAAGTCGTCGCCCGGGACCCGGCTCGCGTCCTCCGCTGTGGATGCACCCAGGGTCCGTGGTGTCCCGGCGTCGCAGTGAAGGACATCTGGGAAGATCGCGTCCTGGGTGCACCGGGCCTGTGCAGAGAAACACACGGAGTAGACGTGGTGGGACTGTTAGCAGATCGCTGTATACTTACCCCGGACTTGTGAGCGTCAGCCCGGGATGATTCCAGCGCTGTTCTCCGCTCTCTCAGCTGGGCCTGCCTTTCCTCCAGGTCGCGAATCTGCTTCCCCACGGCATCGAGCTCGAGCTGCACAGAGTGGAGACATTCATCCGCCATTAAAGCAAGTAACAGTGAGTACAGCAGTGGTAATGTGTGTGAATAGAGTATTAGCAATGTTAGCGCAACCACGCCGCTGATGCTAACGGGCTAAAAGCTAATAGCGGACCCGGGAGATCAAAATAAAACTAGTGATAGCGAGGCGCTCTGATTGTTTTTGTTGTAGAATACAATAGAGGATATATTCACACGTTATATAAACTGAAACGATGATGTATAAAATTGATTTTTGGGTTAAAAATAGTCAATGAAAAGAATATAGTGACGGAGCTCAAACGCAGTACAGCCGCCAACAACCATTAACAATGCAGAATTATTTTCACAGCAAACCTTTTGATCATATATACCAAGGGTGCAACTAATTCTGATATGCACCTTCCTACTGCCCACTTGATGGGTGGGTAGAGACTTGTGTGTGGGGTGCGGCATAATAATTAGGGTGTGCTCACACTAGGAAACCTTAACCGTGTTGGAGCCCGTTTGACCCCCAAAAGCCTGGTTCATTTGACTAGTGTGATCGCTCCATTTAGCAGTCCCTGGATCGATTGGAAGAGGTGGGCAATAGCGCGGTTCAGTTATTGATCAGTGAGTGGGAGCCTTAACCGCGCCGGAGTGAGATTTTCTGATACGTGCTGCATGATTGTGTGAAGATTTGTGAGAAGCAAAAGCAATAAATCGTGAGAGGGAATTGTGTTTGAATTTAGTTTGAATCTGAACAAAAAAACTTTAAAAAAAATGCAGTGCTCTGATTTCAGTGGTGTGTCTGTGTGTGTGTGTGTGTGTCTCTCTGTGTGTGTGTGTCTCTCTGTGTGTGTGTGTGTGTCTGTGTGTGTGTGTCTGTGTGTGTGTGTCTGTGTGTGTGTCTGTGTGTGTGTGTGTGTGTGTGTGTGTGTGTGTGTGTGTGTGTGTGTGTGTGTGTGTGTGTGTGTGTGTGTGTGTGTTTGTAGGTACCCGCCTGAACTGCAGGAGGCACTTGTGAAGAATGTGTTTTTGACTGGAGGAAACCTGCAGTACCCCGGACTAAAAGAAAGAGTGCAGAGAGACCTGCTTGCAATCAGACCATTCCAGTCGCATTTTAAGGTTTGATATCCACAGTAACTACTTGAATTATTCTGTGATCCAAAAAAAAAGCATAGTTTCCTAGATTGTGGGGGTGACTCATCTTTACCGCACATTCAGTAAAAACATGAAAATTGAAAAGGCATGTTTGTTTACAAAAAGCATCTCCTTTGTTCAGTTTCAAAGGATGTTTTACCTATTATTCTTAAGTGGCTATTATACTGATACAATTCGGCTATTATACTGATACAAAACTGATACAATTATATTATGATACAAATCGTGTGATTTGATTATGTATCTCTGGTCTGGTAGGTGTCTCTGGCGAGACGGCCAGCTCTGGATCCTTGGTTTGGGGCATGTGAATGGGCACTTACAAACCCCGCTGAAGCTCAGGGGTGGATCAGCCGTCAAGATTATGAAGAAAACGGTGGGGAATATTTGAGAGAGCACTGTGCCTCAAACATCTTCATACCCATGAAACTCAATAAAACATCATCAGCCACAAAACAAACACTTATGGGAAAATGCTTGACAGACACAAGCCTTCCTGACACCACCAGCAATGACAAGGACAATGACATTTCCCTGGCTTGAAATGTGTTGTCCTGATTGATGGAGACTTCTGACAGTTTGGACCTTTGAAACTGCATGGCATTTCAGTAGCCATCAAAACATTCTTGCACATCAGTTTAAGGCCTGTTTATACTGTTGACATGTATATTTGACAATGTTATTAGTGATTAGCATTTACATTTTCTAGAAGATAGTGTGTTTGTTAAGTGTGTCTTCTTTGGTATATAAAGGAAGAGAGTTTCACATTTATAAATGCGAAGTGTTGTTGCTGCTGCTGCTGATGTCTTCAGACACGGTGAGCGTGATTTCACCAAGTACAACATCCCAATCAACCAGTCAGAACTGAGATAAAACCTTTCAGGAAATATCTGTTTTAGGCTTACAATCAGAGTTAGGTGCTTCTACACTCTTGTTTATCAGCTATCATTTCCCTCTGATTTTAGGAATAAAAGTAGGGTTAGGTTTAGGGGTAGGGATTGGGTCAAGTCTATATTTTAAACAATAATGTTGATCCAGGATCATCAAAAGCTGTTGGTCCAGGAACATGTCTAACTTGGCAAAATCACGACGACTGTTCAGACACAGTGAAATATGAATTATCGATGTGCATGTGCTGTTCTTATCTCACAAAAAGCATATGCATATTTTATTCTAATGTAGCTACTGAAGAGAAATGCAATTCAGATGTCAGGCAGGATTTAGATGATCAAGTAAATTTTTGTCAATTAACCTAATTTTAGTAAATTTCTGTTAAAGAATTAATGGAGAAATTTTAGAATTTTAATTTCAATTTAATTTATTATAATTTTTTTTAACTCTGGCATTTCAGAGTTTGCACTGTGTTTTCAAGAGCAGCATAGAGCACCCTCTCGCGGCTGGAGACGGTAATGTTTTCTCTTGATTCATTTCTCTTGGTTCATGTCAAGTGAATTTTGATAAGTCGCACCTGACTATAAGACGCAGGACCAGCCAAACTATGAAAAAAAAGTGCGACTTATAGTCCGGAAAATACAGTACCTGTAATCCATAACTTCAGGCAAATGGTCTTCCAATTAAATATTCTTTTGAACCTGTTCTTTTGGTGACCTAGTTGAATCAGTTTACCTATTTGGACTGAACGTCTAAAAAAAAGATTGTGGCGCAAGCAGCACAGATCTACTAGATAATCAAAGCTCTCTTTTGGACATGCCTGACAGTCAATCTGACTCCAAATGAGCCAATTTACAATTTACAGACTGACAGAATACGATTCTGTGATGCTGGTTTTTGCAAAATCTTTCAGCACCCCATTTAGTCCGGCAGCACACTGAACTATAGGAAACCGTTCCAACTCAAACCAAAGACTATTGAGCTGGTGATACACTCAAGTGTGAACCAAGCACCTGAAAGAAGGGGCAAAATTGAGTTGATTAAGAATAGTTTATTCACCTTATATTCTTTAGAGATAAAAAAACATCCACATTTCACATCATTTTTACGTGTTCAAGCACGTAGCTCTAAAACCCTATTGTAACTGCAATCTCTGCGTAAAACTGATTGGGCCGACCAAACTGTTAGTCACAGACAGTTGAAACTTAGAATGTTTGTAGTCCTCACCTACAATGTAACCTACAAGTCTCACCCATTCGGCCTGATGGGGGTGGGCGGTACAACTATCAAAATACAAAATCACTCATAAATCCTAAACCGTTGGTAACGGGCGTGAGAAATTGTATTTTTCATTGCATATTGTGTTTTTTTTTTTTTTTTTTTACATTTATTAATTTAGCTGACGCTTTTATCCAAAGCGACTTACAATTGCTATATATGTCAGAGGTCGCACGCCTCTGGAGCAACTAGGGGTTAAGTGTCTTGCTCAGGGACACATTGGTGTCACACAGTGGATTCGAACCCGGGTCTCTCACACCAAAGGCATGTGTCTTATCCACTGCGCCAACACCACCCCACAGACACAGACAAACAATATTCATATAAGACAGAACTCTCATTCCAAACAACTTTTCCTCTAGGACCACTGCTGTCAATTAAACTTTAGTTTTGTGAACTAGGCCTAGGTTGTTTGCTCTATCTAGAAAAAAAAATATTTTGGTCAACAATAATCAAAGCAATATTGAACTTTTGCATTTGGACTGTTATAACAGGGTATTTAAAAAAAATATTGTATTGGACTGGTATACCCAAAAGCCTATAAATTGTAAAAGAAAACTCCAAAGTTCTGAAAACTGTGTAAATTCATGCACCATATGATTCTAAACAAGCTTGCAAAATTTTTCAGAGATCAGGCAAAACATGGCATTATAATATTAATAAAGGGTTTAAAAGGATCATTAAATGGCTATGATAAACTCCCTGAATTTGCCATTATAACCAGAAGACCACTAATGTGCTCATTCAACTGCCTAAAATATTTATTTTTGCAGTATTTGCTTTTGGATTAATATTTGGACATTATAAAAATCATTATTGTATCATTATACATCACATTTTATGAAAGTTTAGCTCTTCATTTCCACTGAGGAATCAGTTTTTGCAATTTAAAAATAATGTTAGATGGAGGAAATGTTCAGTAAGCATTTTATCTCTCATTTATTTTAAATATGCAGGTGCTGGTCATATAATTAGAATATCACGCCACATTGAGTGCTGTACATGCTCATACTTTTCATGTTCATACTTTTGAGTTGGCCAAGACTTCTAAAAATCCTTTCTTTGTATTGGTCTTAAGTAATATTCTAATTTTCTGAGATACTGAATTTGGGATTTTCCTTAGTTGTCAGTTAAAATCATCAAAATTAATAGAAATAAACATTTGAAATATATCAGTCTGTGTGTAATGATGAATATAATATACAAGTTTCACTTTTTGAATGGAATTAGTGAAATAAATCAACTTTTTGATGATAAAAAGAACCATGTCTTTGATGGCCTGAGGATGAGTAAAACAATTGCCCATTTCATTTTTGGGTGAACAAAACCTTTTTCATGATTTTGAGAAAACATTGTAACAAATTAGTTAGAAATTTATAAATAATTATAATTAATTACCAGGGATGTCCCGATACCACTTTTTCACTTCCGATATCAATACCGATGCTGCAGCTTTGGCTATTTGCAGATTCCGATATCAATCTGATATTTTTATTTTATTCTTGAACTAATACTAATAATAAAATAAAATAAAAGGAAGCACTTTGCTCAATTAGCCACCTAAAAACATAAAAATATTTGTCATTATTTTATATTTGTTATTAAAACAAAGATACACATTACAAATTTGCATAATACACAAATAAAAATAAACACTGTTTTGCAGGTAGAATAGTATTTAGCAGGAGCATTCAAACAAATGAATGAACATGTAAAAATAAAACAATTATTATTTACAAATTACAATTGTACCTAGATAGTTGCCTATGGTTATGACTTTACTAATACAGTTGTCTGATTAATTGTATAGTCTCAAGGATTGAGAAATTACACAAGAAAATTTTACTTCAATAAAAACAAGGATTAGTTTTTGTAAGGGTTGTGATGTTCACATGCTTTTGTTGAAGAAATTATAGAGGCTAGTATTTCTATCGCAAAAGGGTGACCAAAAATGAAAGATAAAGTGGATATTTGAATTTAATTAATTAAACGGAACATTAAAACTCTAAGAGGATATTAAGGCAGATGAGGCCGACATTAAAACACGTCATTAACTTAATGTTATCAAAATCCAAAAAAGATTAACAGGATTATAAAAGTACCTAAAAGTGATGCATGGGCCTCATTTTGGGCTTTTTTATATTGCCCGGATGCAATCTCAGATGAAAGTCTTGATGGTTTGGTGGCGGTGTTATTGTGATCACATTCTTTGAAGAGTGATGAACTCAAAAGATGTTATTCTGGCTCGGGAGAGTTTTCTCTTACATCGAAAGTGAAGATATGGCTGTATTTGAGGCCTGCCAGGTTACTTTGAAGCCAGAAGATGAGGCGGAAGATGGAAAAGTGATGAGAGAAGAGACCAGACTGAAAGCTTGGTGGGTCACTAATGTGAGGCCTTTTAACTTCTATGGAGGTAATACTTCTGAGGGGAAACTTTACCACTTTTTGTCTTCTAGCATGGTATTTTGCATATGTAAATGGTTTGGGTGCTGATGCAAAAACTTTGAAAGATTCTTAGAATACAAAATTGTTGCATAAGTTTCAACAAATAATATACACTCTCATTTAGATGACCACAATACGTATCCATAGATACCAAACATGGTTTAGGTGAGGTTATATTTACTAGTGATTCTATCAAAATGCATGCATAAAACAGTTTACAATACAAAAGACAATATACAGGAAGAATATTAAAACACAATGATCTGGAGATAGGTGTAATCATTCGTAGAAAGATTTGGCTATGAATTAATTAGAAAAAAAGTATATTTTTATGGGCAGTGTGTCTTTCCGATTGGGCGTGAGAGTTGTTCTGCCTACATTCCTATGAGCAATAAAATGGTTGTTATTAGATTATTTGACATTGCTTGCCATGGTAAGCAGAGGCCTGTTTTGCTTTTCTTGAGGTGTTAGTTGCCCTTTAAGGGTTGTCCACAATCTTTTAACAGAAGAGTGTCTGATTGGTCCAAATAATACATGATATCCGCAACAAAATGTAAATAATAATAAAAGACAGATTTAGTAATATGGCATTGTAAATTAATTTACACATAAAGCAGATAATTTTATCTGCTTTGTAAACATGGGGTAAAATCTTTTATTTCAAGTTTTGTTGTTACATCACACAGTAGTGTGTGAATCCATACCAGCATTGATAAAGCACACCTTCAGAACTCATTCATCCCTATACAAAAAAGCTTTACTACCATGGAATGTAACTGTGGGTACCAAACACTTCTCACTGTACTCCTCCTTTAGCAACACCAGAACATTTTGGATAATTTTGGATCCGAAATGACTGACTTGGTCTACTGAGACCCGAGTACGGATTCCCAGAAGTGTCTATTTTGAAAATATGGGCCTTGGAAGAGATTAAATGAGTTTATTTTGCTTTAACTACAGTAAGTAATTGTAGTGGTGACAACAACCATGCAAGTCACTTCTGCAGGCTGCATAATACTCTTTGATATAAAGTGTCACTCTTTTCATAGCTTTTGGCAGCTCTGAGATCCATGTTATTTATGTTATTCATGTTATTCATGTTATTTATTCTACTCTTTTTCTAGCAAAAATTTACTCATCACATTACTCGTCTACTAGCCGTCTCACGCCACATAAATCAGCACATAGAAACTCTTCACCTAGATATCACACTATAGAGACTGTGTCTGTCCCCCGTACTAGAAATACAAAATAAAAAAAACATCCAAACCAATTTAAGAGTAACAATTTAATTGAGGTTCAACAAATAAAAAACAGATGCTATATGGATAAACAAATGACAAAGCTTGGCTTATTGAATATGAGGTCCCTTTCTATGAAAGCACTTTTTGTAAATGATATGATCACTTTTCCATGTTGATAATGAAAAAGATGCATTGGGATCAGCATTTATAGACATTCTGAACTCTATTGGGGTTAGACAACACGTCTTAGGACCTACTTATTGTCGAAATCATACTCTAGATTTAATACTGTCGCATGGAATTGATGTTGATGGTGTTGAAATGATGTTGCCAAGTGATGATATCTTATATTCAACTTCATATAGCTAAAATTGTAAATCCTACTTCTTGTTACAAGTATGGTAGAACTATCACTTCTACCACAAAAGATTACTTTGTAATTAATCCTCCTGATCTATCTATCCCAATTCCTTCGCATATCCAATACCTCAGAACTACTTGATGATGTAACAAAAACTATGGACTCTCTCTCTCTCTTCTAACAATTTAAATACAGTTGCTACTCTATGCTTAAGGAAGATTAAGGAAAACAGTCTGACACCGTGGTATAATGAGCACATTGTACACTAAAGAGAGAAGCCCGGAAAATTGAGTGCAGCTGGAAGAAAACAAAACTAGGGGTATTTCATATTTGTAACCATGCAGCTGTCAGCTACAGTATTGCATCAGAAAGTGCACTATAGATCCCCTGAAGAACAGTTCCACTCATTCTCTACTATAGGAGAGGAAGAATTGTATAAACTTGTTAAATAATCTAAACCAACAACATGTATGTTAGACCCTATACCATCTAAGCTCCTAAAAGAGGTGCTTCAAGAAGTCATAGATCATCTTCTGACTATTATTAATTCCTCATTGTCATGAATATATGTCCCCAAAACCTTCAAACTGGTTGTTATTAAGCCTCTCATCAAAAAAACACAACTTGACCCCAAAATAACTTGTTAATTACAGACCAGTCTCAAATCTCCCTTTTCTGTCCAAGATACTATAACAGGTAGTATCTTCAAGTCAAGTCACCTTTATTTATATAGCGCTTTAAACAAAATACATTGCGTCAAAGCAACTGAACAACATTCATTAGAGAAAACAGTGTGTCAATAATGCAAAATGATAGTTAAAGGCAGTTCATCATTAAATTCAGTGATGTCATCTCTGTTCAGTTTAAATAGTGTCTGTGCATTTATTTGCAATCAAGTCAACGATATCACTGTAGATGAAGTGACCCCAACTAAGAAAGCCAGAGGCGACAGCGGCAAGGAACCGAAACTCCATCGGTGACAGAATGGAGAAAAAACCTTGGGAGAAACCAGGCTCAGTTCGGGGGCCAGTTCTCCTCTAACCAGATGAAACCAGTAGTTCAATTCCAGGCTGCAGCAAAGTCAGATAGTGCAGAAGAATCTTCTGTTTCCTGTGGTCTTGTCCTGGTGGTCCTCTGAGACAAGGTCTTTACAGGGGATCTGTATCTGGGGCTCTAGTTGTCCTGGTCTCCGCTGTCTTTCAGGGTTGTAGATGTCCTTTCTAGGTGCTGATCCAGCATCTGGTCTGGATACGTCCTGGATCCGGGTGACTGCAGTGGCCCTCTGATCTGATACAGACTGGATCTGGTGGCTACGGTGACCTCGGAATAAGAGAGAAACAGACTAATATTAGCGTAGATGCCATTCTTCTAATGATGTAGCAAGTACATAGGGTGTTATGGGAAGTGTTTCCGGTTCCGGTTTACCTAATTAATGCAGCCTAAAAATCCTTTAACGGATTTGGATATTAAAAGCATATTAGTATGTTATGTGTAAGCCAGGTTAAAGAGTTGGGTCTTTAATCTAGATTTAAACTGCAAGAGTGTGTCTGCCTCCCGAACAATGTTAGGTAGGTTATTCCAGAGTTTAGGCGCCAAATAGGAAAAGGATCTGCCGCCCGCAGTTGATTTTGATATTCTAGGTATTATCAAATTGCCTGAGTTTTGAGAACGTAGCGGACGTAGAGGATTATAATGTAAAAGGAGCTCATTCAAATACTGAGGTGCTAAACCATTCAGGGCATTATAAGTAATAAACAAGATTTTTAAATGTATATTTGATTTGATAAGATTTATTAAAATGTATATTTGATAGGGAGCCAGTGCAGTGTTGACAGAACTGGGCTAATATGGTCATACTTCCTGGTTCTAGTAAGAACTCTAGCTGATGTATTTTGAGATGTGGCTTTATGAGGAAACCAAAAATCATATAGCACACCTATCAAATAGCACACCTAGGTTCCTTACTGAAGACAAAGAATTGACAGAGCAATCAAGTCTTAGACAGCATTCTAGGTTATTAAATGCAGAGTTTTTAGGTCCTAAATTTAACACCTCTATCTTTTCTGAATTTATAAGTAAAAAAATACTCGTCCTTCAGTTTTGTATATCAACTATACATTCCGTTAGTTTTCCAAATTCGTATGCTTTGCCGGGCCTGATGATATAGATTTGTAATTCTAAGGAGAGCAGTCTCAGTTCTATGATATGGTCTAAATCCTGACTGGAAATCCTCACAGATACCATTTTTCTCTAAGAAGGAATATAATTGAGAGGATACCACCTTTTCTAGTATCTTGGACAGAAAAGGGAGATTCGAGATTGGTCTATAATTAACTAGTTATTTGAAACAATAAACAGGTTCTCCCCACTCAGTGATGCACCCACTAAGAAACCTGATGAAAGTGCTCTAGTTATTGGTGATTCTATTGTATGGAACGTGAATATAAATACACCAGCCAACATAGTCAAATGTTTACCGGGAGCCAGAGCGCCTGACATCTTGGCAAATTTAAAAGTGCTGGCTAATGCTAAACGTAAATACAGTAAGATTGTTATTCATGCCGGCGCTAATGATGTTCGACTTCGCCAGTCGGAGATTACTAAAAATAACATTAAAGAGGTGTGTGAACTTGCAAGCATTATGTCAGACACTGTAATATGCTCTGGTCCCCTCCCTGCTTACCGTGGTGATGAGATGCATAGCAGATTGTCATCACTCAATGGCTGGATGTCTAAGTGGTGCCAACAGAATAACATAGGTTTCATAGACAATTGGATGAGCTTTTGGGGCAGACCTGACCTGTTGAAAAGAGATGGTCTTCATCCCTCCACATATTTCTCTCTAGAAATATGGCAAATAGTCTTAGTGTTTATACTTGACTAACTGGGGCCCAGGTCAGGAAGCAGACAGACTGGCTAAACCGACTGTCTGCTAGCTGCCTCACGTCACAGAGGTCAGTTAATTCTCAGCACATAGAGACTCTTTCACCTAGATATTACACTATAGAGACTGTGCCTGTTCCCCGAACCTGTTATGTGTGTACTGGCTACTTTATACAGGCCACCAGGGCACCATACAGATTTTATTAAAGAGTTTGGTGATTTTACATCCGAGTTAGTTCTGGCTGCAGATAAAGTTTTAATAGTTGGTGATTTTAATATCCATGTTGATAATGAAAAAGATGCATTGGGATCAGCATTTATAGACATTCTGAACTCTATTGGGGTTAGACAACACGTTTCAGGACCTACTCATTGTCGAAATCATACTCTAGATTTAATACTGTCACGTGGAATTGATGTTGATAGTGTTGAAATTATGCAGCCAAGTGATGATATCTCAGATCATTATTTAGTTTTGTGCAAACTTCATATAGCCAAAATTGTAAATTCTACTTCTTGTTACAAGTATTGAAGAACCATCACTTCTACCACAAAAGACTGCTTTTAAGTTATCTTCCTGATGTATCCAAATTCCTTAGCATATCCAAAATCTCAGAACAACTTGATGAATTAACAGAAACTACGGACTCTCTCTTTTCTAGCATTTTAAATACAGTTGCTCCTTTACGCTTAAGGAAGGTTAAGGAAACCAGTATGACACCATGGTATAATGAGCATACTCGCACCCTAAAGAGAGCAGCCCGAAAAAGGGAGCGCAGCTGGAGGAAAACAAAACTAGAGGTATTTCATATTGCTTGGCGGGAAAGTAACCTATCCTGCAGAAAAGCATTAAAAACTGCTAGATCCGATTACTTTTCTTCTCTTTTAGAAGAAAACAAACATAACCCCAGGTATTTATTCAATACAGTGGCTAAATTAATGAAAAATAAAGCCTTAACAAGTGTTGACATTTCCCAACATCACAGCAGTAATGACTTTATGAAATATTTTACTTCTAAAATCGATACTATTAGAGATAAAATTGCAACCATTCAGCCGTCAGCTACAATATCGCATCAGACAGTGCACTATAGAACTCTGAGGAACAGTTCCACTCATTCTCTACTATAGGAGAGGAAGAATTGTATAAACTTGTTAAATCATCTAAACCAACAACATGCAGCCTCCTTCGTTTACGGCCATACCAGCCTGGCTATGCCCGATCTCGTCTGATCTCAGAATCTAAGCAGGTTTGGGCCAGGTTAGTACTTGGATGTGAGACCGCCTGGGAGTACCAGGTGCTGTAAGCTTTTGGGTTTCCTTCCCTACTTATATAATGCACTGGCGATTATAGTGGCTGATCTTGAAATAGCCCTCTCTTTGCAGCCTCCTTCGCTTACGGCCATAACAATCTGGCTATGCCCGATCTCGTCTGATCTCGGAAGCTAAGCAGGTTTGTGCCAGGTTAGTACTTTTGGAATTTTTCAGAAATTATCTAAGAGTTTTGCATAAAAAAAGAGTCAATGCCCAGTCTTAAAAAACCAAAGCAGGTTTGGGCCTGGTTAGTACTTTTGGAATTTTTCAGTAATTATCTAATAATTTAGCAAAAATAAAATTAAATAAAAAAAGAGTCAATGCCTGATCTCTGAATCTAAGCAGGTTTGGGCCTGGTTAGTACTTTTGGAAATTTAAACTAATTGTCTAATAATCTTGCAAAAATAAAATTTAATAAAAAAAGAGTCAATGCCCAATCTCAGAATCTAAGCAGGTGCGGGCCAGGTTAGTACTTTTGGAATTTTTCAGTAATTATCTAATAATTTTGCAAAAATAAAATTAAATTAAAAAAAGAGTCAATGCCAGATCTCTGAATCTAAGCAGGTTTGGGCCTGGTTAGTACTTTTGGAAATTTTCACTAATTGTCTAATAATCTTGTTAAAAAAAAAAAGAGTCAATGTCCAATCTCAGAATCTAAGCAGGTTTGGGCCAGGTTAGTGCTTTTGGAATTTTTCAGTAATTATCTAATAATTTTGTAAAAAAATAAAATAAAAAAAGAGTCAATGCCGATCTTAGAATCTAAGCAGGTTTGGGTCTGGTTAGTACTTTTGGAAATTTTCACTAATTGTCTAATAATCTTGCAAAAAAAATTAAATGAATAAAGAGTCAATGCCGATCTCAGAATCTAAGCAGGTTTGGGCCAGGATAGTACTTTTGGAATTTTTCAGTAATTATCTTTTAATTTAGCTAAAATAAAATAAAATAAAAAAGAGTCAATGCCAGATCTCTGAATCTAAGCAGGTTTGGGCCTGGTTAGTACTTTTGGAAATTTTCACTAATTGTCTAATAATCTTGAAAAAAAAAAAAAAAGAGTCAATGCCCAATCTCAGAATCTAAGCAGGTTTGGGCCAGGTTAGTACTTTTGAAATTTTTCAGTAATTATCTAATAATTTTGTGAAAAAATAAAAAAAGTGTCAATGCCCGATCTCAGAATCTAAGCAGGTTTGGGTCTGGTTAGTACTTTGGGAATTTTCACTAATTGTCTAATAATTTTGCAAAAAAAATTAAATGTATAAAGAGTCAATGCCCAATCTCAGAATCTAAGCAGGTTTGGAGGTTATAATAAATTTGCAAAAAAAAAATAAATAAATAAAGAGTCAATGCCCAGTTTTAGAAAACCGAAGCAGGTTTGGGCCTTGTTAGTACTTTTGGAAATTTTCACTTATTGTCTAATAATCCTGCAAAAAAAAAAAAAAAAAGAGTCAATGCCCAATATCAGAATCTAAGCAGGTTTGGACCAGGTTAGTACTTTTGAAATTTTTCAGTAATTGTCTAATAATCCTGCAAAAAAAAAAAAAAAAAAAAAAAGAGTCAATGCCCGATCTCGGAAGCTAAGCAGGTTTGGGCCAGGTTAGTACTTTTGGAATTTTTCAGTAATTATCTAATAGTTTTGAATAAAAAAAAGAGTCAATGCCCAGTCTTAAAAAACCGAAGCAGGTTTCGGCCTGGTTAGTACTTTTGGAATTTTTCAGTAATTATCTAATAATTTTGCAAAAAATAAATAAATAAATAAATAAAAAAATGAGTCAATGCCAGATCTCACAATCTAAGCAGGTTTGGGCCTGGTTAGTACTTTTGGAAATTTTCACTAATTGTCTAATAATCTTGCAAAAAAATTAAATGAATAAAGAGTCAATGCCCTATCTCAGAATCTAAGCAGGTTTGGGCCAGGTTAGTACTTTTGGAATTTTTCAGTAATTTTCTAATAATTTTGCAAAAGAAATTAAATAAATAAAGATTCAATGCTCGATCTCAGAATCTAAGCAGGTTTGGGCCTGGTTAGTACTTTTGGAAATTTCAACTAATTGTCTAATAATCTTGCAAAAAAAAAAAAAAGACTCAATGTCCAATCTCAGAATCTAAGCAGGTTTGGGCCTGGTTAGTACTTTTGAAGTTTTTCAGTAATTTTCTAATAATTTTGCAAAAAAATAAAAAATAAATAAAAAATGAGTCAATGCCCGATCTCAGAATCTAAGCAGGTTTGGGCCTGGTTAGTACTTTTGGAAATTTTCACTAATTGTCTAATAATCTTGCAAAAAAAATTAAATAAATAAAGGGTCAATGCCCAATCTGAGAATCTAAGCAGGTTTGGCCTAGGTTAGTACTTGGATGGGAGACCACCTGGGAATAACAGGTGCTGTAAGCTTTTGGGTTTCCTTCCCTATTTTTATAATGCACTGGCGATTATAGTGGTGGATCTTTAAATAGCCCTCTCTTTGCAGGCCTCCTTCGCTTACGACCATACCAATCTGGCTATGCCCGATCTCATCTTATCTCGGAAGCTAAGCAGGTTTGGGCCAGGTTAGTACTTTTGGAATTTTTCAGTAATTATCTAATAGTTTTGCATTAAAAAAAGAGTCAATGCCTAGTCTTAGAAAACCAAAGCAGGTCTGGGCCTGGTTAGTACTTTTGGAAATTTTCACTTATTGTCTAATAATCTTGCAAAAAAATTTAAATGAATAAAGAGTCAATGCCCAATCTCAGAATCTAAGCAGGTTTGGGCCAGGTAAGTACTTTTGAAATTTTTCAGTAATTATCTAATAATTTTGCAAAAAATAAATAAATATATTAAAAAAATGAGTCAATGCCCGATCTCAGAATCTAAGCAGGATTGGGCCTGGTTTGTACTTTTGGAAATTTTCACTAATTGTCTGATAATCTTGCAAAAAAAATTAAATAAATAAAGGGTCAATGCCCAATCTGAGAATCTAAGCCGGTTTGGGCCAGGTTAGTACTTGGATGGGAGACTGCCTGGGAATACCAGGTGCTGTAAGCTTTTGGGTTTCCTTCCCTACTTATATAATGCACTGGCGATTATAGTGGCTGATCTTTAAATAGCCCTCTCTTTGCAGCCTCCTTCGCTTACGGCCATAACAATCTGGCTATGCCCGATCTCGTCTGATCTCGGAAGCTAAGCAGGTTTGGGCCAGGTTAGTACTTTTGGAAATTTTCACTTATTGTCTAATAATCTTGCAAAAAAAAAAAAAAAAAAGAGTCAACGCCCAATCTCAGAATCTTAGCAGGTTTGGGCCAGGTTAGTACTTTTGGAATTTTTCTCAGTAATTATCTAATAATTTTGCAAAAATAAAATTAAATAAAAAAAGAGTCAATGTCCGATCTCAGAATCTAAGCAGGTTTGGGCCTGGTTAGTACTTTTGGAAATTTCAACTAATTGTCTAATAATCTTGCAAAAAAAAAAAAAAAAAAAGAGTCAATGTCCAATCTCAGAATCTAAGCAGGTTTGGGCCAGGTTAGTACTTTTGGAAATTTTCAGTAATTATCTAAAACTTTAGCAAAAAATAAATAAATAAATAAAAAATGAGTCAATGCCCGATCTCAGAATCTAAGCAGGTTTGGGCCTGGTTAGTACTTTTGGAAACTTTCACTAATTGTCTAATAATCTTGCAAAAAAAATTTAAATAAATAAAGGGTCAATGCCCAATCTGAGAATCTAAGCAGGTTTGGGCCAGGTTAGTACTTGGATGGGAGACCGCCTGGGAATACCAGGTGCTGTAAGCTTTTGGGTCTCCTTCCCTACTTATATAATGCACTGGCGATTATAGTGGCTGATGTTTAAATAACCCTCTCTTTGCAGCCTCCTTCACTTACGGCCATACCAACCTGAGGGCGCTAGAGAGCCAGCAGGAAATGATAGGCTTGCAGCACAGAGAGAAAGGCTCAATCCTGTTTGTTTAATTTAACCGTCTGTTTCTAAATATTCTGTTTTTCAGATTAGATTTTTTGCTTAGGACATTAGTTGCTGGATAGTCATTGATGACCTTCATAAATTCTGACTTCTTTCTCCTTGTAGCATGCTGCAGATGCACAGAATGGCTGCAGATAAAGACACAGAACAAACCATGATGAGAAAAAGTAGCAATGGGAGGAATGAAGAAGAGGAGCAAAGAAGAGGTGAAGTCAAACAAGCAGTGATTCAAAAGCAACAGGGGACAAGTAAAGTCACAGGACATTTGTGGGAAGAGGGAGAAGAAAACAGCAGAGGAGTGCAAGGGAAATCGAAAGGGAAGTACAACAAAGAGCTGACTGTGGAGGTGGAGGTGGAGGGAACGATGGATTTACTGAAAGGAGTAAAGAAGGAGTGTGGAGAAGTGATTGTCTGCAGAGTGAGAGGTGAAAGGGTCTATGAGATCACAATGAAGGATGAAGAGGCAAAGAGAAAACTAATGGATGGAGTGAGAGTGAAAGGAGTGATGGTGCATGCCAGGGATATAATGAATAACGATATGGTGGTGTCCTTTATCAATTTGCCTGTGTACTTAGAGGATGAGAAGATACTCGCCAAGCTACATGAGTGGGGAGTACGACCACTTTCACCAATCAAACGCCGGGTGTGGCCTGGAACGGATACAGTTGATAGGACACGTTTCTTAAAAGTTCGTTTCATGGAACAGGTATGTTCACTACCATACTCCACAAAGTTTGAGACTCTAAGAGGCACCGAATATTTTTGTGTCATCCATGATAGACAAATACGTGTTTGCAGACTCTGTATCAAGCCAGGGCACATAATTAGAGAGTGCCCTGAATTAAAGTGCTTCAAGTGCAATGGTGGAGGCCATTATGCAAGAGATTGTGAAGAATGGATGGGATTAGAAAGAGAGAGAGTGGATGGTCAAAAATATGGTGAAAGGAAGAACAGTGTTCTGACAGAGGAGCAAGAGGAGGAAACAGCTGTTGTGGTGAGCGGTGGAGAGAAAGACGGAGCTGAAGATAGCGAAAGAAAAAGCAAAATGGAATGGCGAGACAGAGCTGAAAGTATCAGTAAAGCGAATGATGGGGAGGAGACAGATGAAAGTAATGTGAAAGAAAGAGGTAAAGAAGAGGAAAAGAAAAATACTGCACAGAAACTGATAGAAAGCAGAGGTGGAGAAAAGAGAGACCGAGAAAAGAAAGATGGACTGAAAACAAAGATTAAAAGACTGAGTGCAAAGAGGAAGTCTGAGATGGACAGAGAACAGGTTGAGCAGATAAAAGAACCGCGAGCGGGTATGTGATGTATGTTTGAATTGTGCGTGTGTTCCAGGTTTTGTTTTGTTTTTCTTATAGGTTACTCTCATGGCCACTGTTAACTTCAATAAATATAAATGGGATGCGGGATAAAAACAAGATGAAAAAATTATTATTTACTTATTGGAGTGATATAATCTGTATACAGGAGACAAACTGGGAGGAGGATAAAGTAAAGGAGATGAGAGAAGAGTGGAGAGGGGACATACACTATAATAATGGTGCAAAAAAATGCAAGAGGTGTGGCAATATTATTTAAAAAAAATATTGTAGAAGGTATAAGAGAGGTGTATAAAGACCAGAGGGGAAGGATCTTGGTGGTCGAATTTATGTATAGAGATATGGATTTTAGATTAATAAATATATATGTTCCAAATATAAAAGTGGACAGGAGGGAAATTTTGGAAGAGTTAAAAGGATAAATTGTGGAGAAATGTAATATAGTGGGAGATTTCAATATAAAATGTAGTAGATTGGATGTGGGAAAGGGGGTAAAATTTAGATGGGAAAAGTCGAAGGGAATGTTGATGGAGTTAATGAGAGAAAAGGGGTTAATAGATGTGTGGAGGTATGAAAATCCGGAAAAAAGAGAATTTACTAGAAGGCGGTTAAGAGAAGGCATATTAAAACAAAGTAGAATAGATTTAGTGTTAGTTGAGGAGGAAATAATTCGATACATAGACTGGATAAAACATCAGGTAAATAGTTTAAGTGATCACGATAGTGTAAGGTTCAGAATTAAGGTAGGGAGTGAGGAGGTAGGAGGAGGGATGTGGATATTGAATGCAGGGTATATTGAAGATGAAGAATATGAGATACAGATGAAGGATCTATTAAATAGGGAAAAAGAGAAGATAGATGAGTATACAAGAGACGATGGATTAGAGGGTACAATAGCGGAGAGATGGGAGGAAATAAAGGATTAAATAAAGTTAATTAGTATAAAATACAGTAAGAAAAGAAGAGGAAAGTATGGTAAATTATGCTTAGAGAAAGATTGAGAGAGGAGTTAGTTAAGGCTGAAGATGAAGAAGGATACAGTATGGAAAAATATATAGAGGTTAAGATGGCGCTAGAAAAATATGAAAGGGAGAAATGCAGATGAGCTATTTTGCGAAGGCAAGGCAAAATATGCATTAGAGGGTGAGAAATGTACAGGGTATTTTTAGGGCTAGAGAAAAGGAGACAAAGTAAAACATATATAAATGAAATAAATACAAAAGAGGGCAAAACAACCAAAGATTATGTAGAGATTTTGGAGAGAGTTCAAGAATTCTATGGAGAGTTATATAAGAGAGAAGTAGATGAGAGAAGTATAGATGGAGTATTAGAAAGCGTAGAAAATATTCTAAATAAGGAGGATGCAGAATGGTGTGATAGGGAGATAGACGAGAAGGAAGTAGAAGAGGCAATAGGGGGGTTGAAAAGTGGGAAGTCCAGGGAGTGATGGGATTGGTATTGAGTGGCATAAAACATATAGAGAAGAGGTAGCACCGATTTTGTTAAAGTGTTCAAGGAGATGGAAAGAACAGGGATGGTGCAAGATAGAATGGTAGAGGGAGTGATAGCTTTGGTGTATAAGAAGGGGAATAGGTTGGATATAGAGAACTACAGACCAATCAGTCTATTAAATGTGGATTATAAAATATTGACTAAAGTTTTAGCGAACAGAGTAAAAAAAGTGATTGGAAGTATAGTGCAACCAACACAGAGTTACAGCATACCAGGCATGGATATAGCAGACACGATAGGGACAGTTAGGGACGGATAGAGTACATGAAACGAGATAAGAAGGGAGGAATAGTATTAGGGATAGATTGGAACAAAGCATTCGATAGGGTAGAACACAAATACTTATTTAGGGTATTAGAGAAGTTTGGATTTGGAATGAGAATGATAGGGTGGGTGAGGAGACTATATGAGAAGGCAAAAAGTTGCATAAAAATAAATGGAGTATTAACAGACAGGTTTAAGATAGGAAGGTCAGTGAGACAGGGATGTCCCCTGTCTGCATTATTATATGCAATTTCAGTAGAGCCTCTAGCCACTCTAATCAAGAGGGATAGAAGAGTAGTTGGTATTGAGTTGCCATATGGAGGAATGTGTACTATAAACCAATATGCGGATGACACTACAATCACAGTGAGGGAAGGAAACAGTGTAAAAAGAGTTTTAGAGATAGTGAAGAGGTTTGGGAAGGCATCAGGGGCAAAAATAAATGTAGATAAATCTGAATTAATGTATATAGGGAAGATAGAGAGAGTAGAGGTAGGGATAAAAGTGAAGGAAAAATATATAAAAGTATTAGGGGTATATTTAGGGGTCGAAAGCAAAGAGGCAAGAGATGTGACCTGGACTGGGGTGATTAATAAAATAAGAACAGCAAGTGCAGCATGGAAAGGGAGGAAATTAAAATTAAATGGGAAAGTAATAGTAGTAAATAGTCTGCTGTTGTCAGTTTGTGTTTATGTAATGAGTGTAATGGAAATGCCAGGGTGGGTGATGAATGAATTGAATAAAATTTGTATGTGATTTTATATGGGAGGGAAAAGGTGTGAAAATTGCACAGAAAACATTGGTGGGTAAGAGATGGGAGGGAGGCTTAAACTTGATGGACCTAGAAATAAAAAGGGCTGCGATGAGAATAAAAATGGTGATAAAATATATGGGAGGGCGATGGTATTATGGGTGGAAGGAATTCTTAAGGAAATATATTGATGATGTGGGAGGAATGGGGGATAATGGATGGTATATGGCTTTAAGCAATCGATGACGGGAGGAATACCAGAAATATATCGGGAAGTATTAGAGGCATGGAGGCAGTTCCTCCCCCAAATAGAGTATGAGTGTGAAGACATTCAGGTGATTAAAAATCTACCACTGTTTCTCAATGAAAAGATTAAACATAAAAATAAAACATTGTATGAATGTAAATTTATAGAAGGGGGTATAAAACAAGTAAAGGACATTATGTACGAAGTTATTCCAGGATTTCTCAAAAATAACTGCATTTATGATACTGTGTGTGATCTGGAAGGAATGGAGAACAGAGAGAAAGTAAATAAAATATATGGAAAAATTAAATCAAGTATACATTTGCAGTGGACTAATGTGATCAAAGGTGAATGTGTATCTAACGTGTAAAAATATATGCCAGAGATGTATGTGCATGATAATGGCGAGAAAAACAAATTAAAAAATATATACAGGAGACTAATAGTTGATGTTATAAAAGAGCCAGCATCGTAAAAAGGTGTGGAAGAAAGTATTTGAAGATTTAGATGTGAAGAAAATATGGTCAAACTTAAATATAAAATACAACAGTATAGAGTGTGAGAATAATGACTTTCTGATAAGACATAATAGAATTTACACAAATGTGGTGTTAAACAAAATAAATGAGGTAAATGTCATTTGTGACGTGTGTGGTAATGGCCATGAGAGTTTCTTACATTACTTTTTAAGATTTGAAGCGTTGGTGGTTTTTCTTGATTTTCTTAAAAATCTGTTACTAGAAAATTGGGGTGCCAAAGCGGAGACCGAGGAGGAATGGGGGAAATTGTTTTTGTTTGGAACTTTTGGGAAAAGGAAAAGAGCTGACATTTGTTTAATTAATTTAGTCATGCCAGACTAGCAGTAGTTCTAAGAAGGAACTATGCACATTTCGAAGGGAGAAAAATAAAAGTAAAATATATGTTTAAGTCAATGATACAAAGAGACGTTGATCAAAGAGTTGATTTTTAAGTATGGAGATAAAGAGGGGAAAGAGTTTTTTTTGACTACGAATAAGTTCATACATCAAACGGTGGGGGAAGAAATATGTTTCAATTGGTAAAGAGTAATAATCTGGTTGAGAATGACTGATGTCAATTAAGTAAATGTAAACATATTTGTTTGTATTTTATTTATGTTCTTTATTTTTATCGCTGTACGATTATGCGAAATTAAGTAGATCAATGGAAAAAATGAATCATACAAATGTAATGAAATGTAAGTAAATCAGATGGAATAATGCAATTGAAAAACTGTGAATTGAAAGTTAAATAAAAAGATTAAAAAAAAGGCTATGCCCGATCTCGTCTGATCTCGGAAGCTAAGCAGGTTTGGGCCTGGTTAGTACTTGGGTTTCCTTCCCTACTTATATAATGAGAATAAAAACTATGATTTTAAAGTTTCTTTGGGATGGTAAGCCATCTAAAATTGCATATAACACAATCATTGGAAAGGTGGAAGATGGAGAATTAGGACTAATAGAGCCATGGCTGAGAATGAAAAGCATGAGAATTAAAACAGTAAAAAAGTTTTTTAACAAAGACAACATTCCATGGAAAAGTGTCATGAATTATGTAATTAATAAATGCGGACAAATAGGAGATGATTTTTTATGGATGGCTTTTAAGGATAATATGATAGAAAATATACCAGATTTTTATAAAGAATTGTTGAGAAGCTGGAAAATGTTTTATGATAATGTGTACGTAGAGATTAAAGGGAGAAAACAGTACCTACAGCAACCTCTATTTTTAAATCAAAATAATAAAAGCAAAAAGCATATGTTTTATGAAAACTGGTACGCAGTAGGTTTTAGACAAGTAAAAGACATTTTATATGAAGTGAAACCTGGATTTTTACCTACACAAGCAATAATTGATTCACTTGAGGAAAGAGAAGATATAGAAAACAAAGGGAAAATTGAAGAACAATATACAAAATTAAAATTAGCATTGCCAGAACATTGGATTAAAAATATTGAGGATAATGAAAAAGAAACTGAGAATGAGAAACCAAAGGTTTTTTTAAAAGCAGGGGATGATAAGATTGTTTTTAATGAGTGTGTTATTAAGATGTTTTATACCTGTTTAAGTAAGACTGTTTTTGTAAAGCCTAAAGCAATAGAATATTGGGAAAAGTTATTTGACAATTTTGATGCTTCGAATATATGGAAAAATGTAAGATTGAATTTTAAAAGTCCGGTTTTGGAAAATTTAGATTTTTTATTAAGACACAATTGTGTGATGACAGAAAGGATTTTAAGTAAAATTGGTTTAGCGCAAGATGAAATGTGCAAAGTGTGTTTGGAGAAAAAGGAAGGTGTATTACATTTATTTTGAAAATGCAGAAAGTTAAGTGATTTTACAAAAATTTTAAAAAAGATGGTATGTGATTTTCTGTATAATGACAAGATTACTTTGGAAGAATGGGATACATTGCTTCTATTTGGCTTCAATGGAAGGACAAAAAATAACTATGCTCTTAATTTTATGTTAACGCTTGCAAGATTTGCAATATGCAGAAGGAGAAATATAATGAAAAAATTATATAATTAAAAAATAATTAAAAAAAGAAAAAAGAAATAGTGATAAAGTTATTATATAAACAGATTATGACGGAGGAAATACAAGTTTTATATGACTATTGCAAACTGCTTGAGAATATGGAAATGTTTGAAAAATGTATTACAAGAAATAATCCATACATTGTAAAAACTTGGACTGGTTTTGAAGTTCTGTTACCAGAAGATGTTTAAATATTTGTGGTGATGTATTGTTAATGTATTTATTTTGTGATTTTTAATTAATAAAAAAAAAAATCTCGTCTGATCTCGGAAGCTAAGCAGGTTTGGGCCAGGTTAGTACTTTTAGAAATTTTCACTAATTGTCTAATAATCTTGCAAAAAAAAAAAAAAAGAGTCAATGTCCAATCTCAGAATCTTAGCAGGTTTGGGCCAGGTTAGTACTTTTGAAATTTTCACTAATTGTCTAATAATCTTGCAAAAAAAATTTAATGTATAAATAGCCTCCTTCGCTTACGGCCATACCAACCTGGCTATGCCCGATTTCGTCTGATCTAGGAAGCTAAGCAGGTTTGGGCCAGGTTAGTACTTTTGGAATTTTTCAGTAATTATCTAATAATTTTGCTAAAATAAAATAAAAAAAAGAGTCAATGCCGATCTCAGAATCTAAGCAGGTTTGGGCCAGGTTAGTACTTTTGGAAATTTTCACTAATTGTCTAATAATCTTGCAAAATAAATTTAATGAATAAAGAGTCAATGTCGATTTCAGAATCTAAGCAGGTTTGGGCCAGGTTAGTACTTTTGGAATTTTTCAGTAATTATCTAATAATTTAGCAAAAATAAAATAAAATAAAAAGGGTCAATGCCAGATCTCTGAATCTAAGCAGGTTTGGGCCTGGTACGTACTTTTAGAAATTTTCACTAATTGTCTAATAATCTTGCAAAAAAAAAAAAAAGAGTCAATGTCCAATCTCAGAATCTTAGCAGGTTTGGGCCAGGTTAGTACTTTTGAAATTTTTCAGTAATTATCTAATAATTTTGTAAAAAAATAAAATAAAAAAAGAGTCAATGCCGATCTTAGAATCTAAGCAGGTTTGGGTCTGGTTAGTACTTTTGGAAATTTTCACTAATTGTCTAATAATCTTGCAAAAAAAATTAAATGAATAAAGAGTCAATGCCGATCTCAGAATCTAAGCAGGTTTGGGCCAGGATAGTACTTTTGGAATTTTTCAGTAATTATCTTTTAATTTAGCTAAAATAAAATAAAATAAAAAAGAGTCAATGCCAGATCTCTGAATCTAAGCAGGTTTGGGCCTGGTTAGTACTTTTTGAAATTTTCACTAATTGTCTAATAATCTTGCAAAAAAAACAAAAAAAGAAAAGAAAAGGAGTCAATGCCCGATTTCAGAATCTAAGCAGGTTTGGGCCAGGTTAGTACTTTTGGAATTTTTCAGTAATTATCTAATAGTTTTGCAAAAAAATGAAATAAAATAAAAAAAAGAGTCAATGCCCAATCTCAGAATCTAAGCAGGTTTGGGCCAGGTTACTACTTTTGGAATTTTTCAGTAATTATCTAATAAATTTGGAAAAAAAAAAATAAATAAATAATGAGTCAATGCCCAATCTCAGAATCTAAGCAGGTTTGGGCCCAGTTAGTACTTGGATGGGAGACCGCCTGGAAATACCAGGTGCTGTAATCTTTTGGGTTTCCTTCCCTACTTATATACAGTGTTGGGAAGGTTACTTTGGAAATTTAATAGGTTACAGATTACAAGTTACCCTGTTTAAAATGTAATAGTAGTGTAACTTTTTCAATTACTTTATTAAAGAAATGTAACTAATTAGTTTTGAGTACTTTTTGATTACTTTTCTAAATTTGTGAAAATTAAATAATAATAAATAAAATCATATACATCAACTCAAATACAGTTATCTAATAAGCATGTGACGTATTCTGTGTAATAAACTCCTGAAACATTGGTGTTTTTTTGAAACTGCTGTCTCTGTATATGATGATAGTTTTCTCAAAATAAGTAAAATGCACATGAAGTGACACAGAGCAGTTCTATAAATTATGTTTATGTGCTCGTGTACTCCTATATTGAGGCGGCAGAGGTTGAAAACACTGCGAGCTTTAGTAGGCCTATGTGTAGTAAATGAAACCATATCTTTGCCATTAATTTACAGGAGGGGCGGACTGGGAAAAAAATTCAGACTGGAAAATTCAAACTCATACAAACAAATTCATGGACAAAACTATTTTTGTATGGATAAAAAAAGTTTAAATCTTTAATTTGGGGACATGCAAAATAATTAAAAGTTCTCTCCTGAACTGCACCTTCACTTCCATTTTTCTCTTCAGTCTCTTTATTTTGCCCTGTTATCCATCTCTCTCATGACTTTAATACTCAAGATTGAACAAAACTATACTGTACAATACAATACTCTACAATACTACAATATCTTTATAGAAAAATCCTAATACTGTACACGAGTCATGTTTTTCCCTTACAAAAAATTACCATGCTTTTATTAGCCTATATAAAAGTAAAATAACCTTGTTTTGTTTTTTGTTTTGCAAATGGATTTTTATTTATTTTTAAATAAATAAATTAGTAAAATAATTTTTGGTTACCACAGTTTAACAATAGTAACCATTTTCTCTGGATTATTAGTAAAATAACAAAACTTTAATTTTCGTAAGGGTTGTGTTGTTGTCTGTCGTAGCTTCCACAAAAAATCTGATTATTTTTCAGCTAAATTACTACTGTAACATTACAACAGATAATAAAGTCTTTTATATCATATTTTGAGTGATGACTCATGAGCAACGTGCTGCTGCTTGATTAAATAAATAAATAAAAATACAAAGACAAAAAAAGCATCTTTACAGATGAAACTGACCTGAAACCCTGAACAGTAGTTCAGCTTTTCTGCTCCGCTGTGCGCTTCCACAGTGCACTCTATTCTCTCTCTCTCTCTCTCTCTCTCGCATTGATTACTATGAGTCTGATCCAAACCGTTTGGCGGAGGCGCGGAGAGCGCGCGAGTCACGAGATTTAATTATCACATGGCGGATTTGCAAATGATCACTTTATTACATTCGGCACGAATCGGCAAGCAATTATACAATGATGATATTAAAATAGCGGGCCAAATCGGCTGCCAGGCCACTGGGAATTGTCCCGGTTCTCCCGGTGTCCAGTCCGCGCCTGATTTCCACAGACACACAGAACGTGCAGGAGTCATATGTTACATTTTCGTGGCTTAATATTCACAGACACTAGTCGATTTCATGTTTTGATTCAAGTGTACTGACCTACTTTTGATTTAGTCATCCAAAATGAGGCATATTCCGTCCGCGTTAGGCATTTTGTTTTTATGACTGGATTCTACGACTGTGTTTCCGCATCCCGGAAATTATTAGGGCGTAGCCTATGTCTCAGAATAGTCAGTGGGAAAGAAATCAGTTAAATCTGTATGTGTATGTGTGTAAATATTCAAATGTAATCCCCTTTGTAATCGTTAAAAATTTCATAAGTAACTGTAATTTAATTACTCGTTTTTTCTTAGTAACTGTAACTAACTACAGTTACATTAATTTTGTAATTAAATTACGTAACGCCGTTACATGTAACTAGTTACTCCCCAACACTGCTTATATAATACACTGGCGAATATAGTGACTGATCTTTAAATAGCCCTCTCTTTGCATCCTCCTTCCCTTACGGCCATACCAACCTGGCTATGCCCGATTTTGTCTGATCTAGGAAGCTAAGCAGGTTTGGGCCAGGTTAGTACTTTTGGAATTTTTCAGTAATTATCTAATAATTTTGCAAAAATAAAATAAAATAAAAAAAGAGTCAATGCCCAATCTCAGAATCTAAGCAGGTTTGGGCCTGGTTAGTACTTTTGGAAATTTTCACTAATTGTCTAATAATCTTGCAAAAAAAACAAAAAAAGAAAAGAAAAGGAGTCAATGCCCGATTTCAGAATCTAAGCAGGTTTGGGCCAGGTTAGTACTTTTGGAATTTTTCAGTAATTATCTAATAAATTAGCAAAAATAAAATAAAATAAAAAAAGAGTCAATGCCCGATCTCAGAATCTAAGCAGGTTTGGGACTGGTTAGTACTTTTGGAAATATTCACTAATTGTCTAATAATCTTGCAAAAAACAAAAAAAAGAAAAGAAAAGGAGTCAATGCCCGATCTCAGAATCTTAGCAGGTTTGGGCCAGGTTAGTACTTTTGGAATTTTTCAGTAATTATCTAATAAATTTGCAAAAGAAATTAAAGAAATAAAGAGTCAATGCCGAATCTCAGCGTTAGCAGTCGTTAGCTTGTCATTAGCGTTTTTATTCGAACCTATCGCTGTTTTTCTTTTCTCCTCTCCTCTCTCTCGCTCCAGTTTTTCACAAGTTCATCAAACAACCGCAGTGAGAATATTTCATCAGGCACGGTGAGTAATGGCTTCTCCTGTTATTGTTACTTGCACCTCTTGCCACATGTACAGTTTATCTATCTCTGTCGCTGATGAGGGATTCACAGGGCTCTAGATACGGCTTTGGATGTGTCTAGCTCAGGGATTCCTGTACATTGTTCGGTTCCGGAAACAGAGCCCCAGCAGCAGGGCAACTGGGTGACGGTGAGGCAGCGTAGTCGTGGGTCAAAACACCGCTCTTCTGTTCCGATCAAAACATTAAACAGGTTCTCCCCACTCAGTGATGCACCCACTGAGAAACCTGATGAAAGTGCTCTAGTTATTGGTGATTCTACTGTAAGGAACGTGAATATAGAGACACCAGCCACCATAGTCAAATGTTTACCGGGAGCCAGAGCGCCTGACATCTTGGCAAATTTAAAAGTGCTGGCTAATGCTAAACATAAATACAGTAAGATTGTTATTCATGCCGGCGCTAATGATTTTCGACTTCACCAGTTGGAGATCACTAAAAATAACATTAAAGAGGTGTGTGAACTTGCAAGCACGATGTCAGACACTGTAATATGCTCTGGTCCCCTCCCTGCTTACCGTGGTGATGAGATGCATAGCAGATTGTCATCACTCAATGGCTGGATGTCTAAGTTGTGCCCACAGAATAACATAGGTTTCATAGACAATTGGACGAGCTTTTGGGGCAGACCTGACCTGTTGAAAAGAGATGGTCTTCATCCCTCCTGGGGGGGCGCCACTCTTCTCTCTAGAAATATGGCAAATAGCCTTAGTGTTTATACTTGACTAACTGGGGCCCAGGTCAGGAAGCAGACAGACTGGCTAAACCGACCGTCTGCTAGCTGCCTCCCGTCACAGAGGTCAGTTAATTCTCAGCACATAGAGACTTTTTCACCTAGATATCACACTATAGAGACTGTGTATACAAAAAACGTCCAAACCAAGTTAAGATTAACAATTTAATTGAGGTTCAACAAATAAAAAACAGAAGCAATATGGATAAACAAATGATAAAGCTTGGCTTATTGAATATCAGATCCCTTTCTAAGAAAACACTTTTTGTAAATAATATGATCACTGATCATAATATAGATGTACTCTGTTTGACAGAAACCTGGCTAAAACCTGATGATTACATTATTTTAATGAGTCCACCCCCCAAGATCACTGGTGGAGGTGTTGCTTCAATTTACAACAACGTTTTCAGGATTTCTCAGAGGGCAGGCTTCAAGTATAACTCGTTTGAAGTAATGGTGCTTCATTTAACATTATCCAGAGAAACAAATGTTAATGATAAATCCCCTGTTATGTGTGTACTGGCTACTGTATACAGGCCACCATGGCACCATACAGACTTTATTAAAGAGTTTGGTGATTTTACATCCGAGTTAGTTCTGGCTGCAGATAAAGTTTTAGTAGTTGGTGATTTTAATATCCATGTTGATAATGAAAAAGATGCATTGGGATCAGCATTTATTCTGAACTCTATTGGTGTTAGACAACACGTTTTAGGACCTACTCATTGTCGAAATCGTACTCTAGATTTAATACTGTCACATGGAATTGATGTTGATGGTGTTGAAATTATTCAGCCAAGTGATGATATCTCAGATCATTATTTAGTTCTGTGCAAACTTCATATAGCCAAAATTGTAAATTCTACTTCTTGTTACAAGTATGGAAGAACCATCACTTCTACCACAAAAGACTGCTTTTTAAGTTATCTTCCTGGTGAATCCAAATTCCTTAGCATATCCAAAACCTCAGAACAACTTGATGATGTAACAAAAACTATGGACTCTCTCTTTTCTAACACTTTAAATAAAGTTGGTCCTTTACGCTCCTTTAAGGAAGGTTAAGGAAAACAGTTTGACACCATGGTATAATGAGCATACTCGCACCCTAAAGAGAGCAGCCCGAAAAATGGAGCGCAGCTGGAGGAAAACAAAACTAGAGGTATTTCGTATTGCTTGGCGGGAAAGTAACATATCCTACAGAAAAGCATTAAAAACTGCTAGATCCGATTACTTTTCTTCTTTTTTTAGAAGAAAACAAACATAACCCCAGGTATTTATTCAATACAGTGGCTAAATTAACGAAAAATAAAGCCTCAACAAGTGTTGACATTTCCCAACACCACAGCAGTAATGACTTTATGAACTACTTTACTTCTAAAATCGATACTATTAGAGATAAAATTGCAACCATTCAGCCGTCAGCTACAGTATCACATCAGACAGTGCACTATAGAGCCCCTGAGGAACAGTTCCACTCATTCTCTACCATAGGAGAGGAAGAATTGTATAAACTTGTTAAATCATCTAAACCAAAAACATGTATGTTAGACCCTATACCGTCTAAGCTCCTAAAAGAGGTGCTTCCAGAAGTCATAGATCCTCTTCTGACTATTATTAATTCCTAAATGTCATTAGGATATGTCTCCAAAACCTTCAAACTGGCTGTTATTAAGCCTCTCATCAAAAAACCACAACTTGACCCCAAAGAACTAGTTAATTATAGACCAATCTCGAATCTCCCTTTTCTGTCCAAGATACTAGAAAAGGTGGTATCCTCACAATTATATTCCTTCTTAGAGAAAAATGGTATATGTGAGGATTTCCAGTCAGGATTTAGACCGTATCATAGTACTGAGACTGCTCTCCTTAGAGTTACAAATGATCTGCTCTTATCATCTGATCGTGGGTGTATCTCTCTATTAGTGTTATTGGATCTTAGTGCTGCATTTGACACAATTGACCACAACATTCTTTTGCATAGACTTGAACACTTTGTTGGCATCAGTGGAAGTGCATTAGCATGGTTTAAATCGTACTTATATGACCGCCATCAGTTCGTAGCAGTGAATGAAGATGTATCCTATCGATCACAAGTGCAGTATGGAGTACCTCAAGGCTCAGTACTAGGACCGCTACTCTTCATGCTTTATATGTTACCCTTGGGAGATATCATCAGGAAACATGGTGTTAGCTTTCACTGTTATGCTGATGATACTCAGCTCTATATTTCTTCGCAGCCCGGTGAAACACACCAATTTGAAAAACTAATGGATTGCATAGTCGATATAAAAAACTGGATGACGAGTAATTTCTTACTGCTAAATTCTGAAAAAACCGAGGTGTTAATTATAGGACCTAAAAACTCTGCTTGTAATAACCTAGAACACTGTCTAACACTGACTTGATGGTTGCTCTGTAAATTTTTCGTCATCAGTTAGGAACCTGTGCTATTTGATCGCAATCTTTCCTTAGAAAGCCACGTTTCTAGCATTTGTAAAACTGCATTTTTCCATCTCAAAAATATACCTAAATTACGGCCTATGCTCTCAATGTCAAATGCAGAAATGTTAATTCATGCATTTATGACCTCAATGTTAGATTATTGTAATGCTTTAATGTATTTATTATTGTAATCCTAATTCTGCACGCTTAGTAAACAAACTACAGCTAGTCCAAAATGCAGCAGCAAGAGTTCTTACTAGAACCAGGAAGTATGACCATATTAGCCCGGTCCTGTCAACACTGCACTGGCTCCCTATCAAACATCGTATAGATTTTAAAATATTGCTTATTACTTATAAAGCCCTGAATGGTTTAGCACCTCAGTATTTGAATGAGCTCCTTTTACATTATAATCCTCTACGTCCGCTACGTTCTCAAAACTCAGGCAATTTGATAATACCTAGAATATCAAAATCAACTGCGGGCGGCAGATCCTTTTCCTATTTGGCGCCTAAACTCTGGAATAACCTACCTAACATTGTTCGGGAGGCAGACACACTCTTGCAGTTTAAATCTAGATTAAAGACCCATCTCTTTAACCTGGCATACACATAACATACTAATATGCTTTTAATATCCAAATCCGTTAAAGGATTTTTAGGCTGCATTAATTAGGTAAACCGGAACCGGAAACACTTCCCATAACACCCTATGTACTTGCTACATCATTAGAAGAATGGCTAATCTACGCTAATATTTGTCTCTTTCTCTCTTGTTTCGTGGTCACCGTAGCCATCAGATCCAGTCTGTATCCAGATCAGAGGGTCACTGCAGTCACCCGGATCCAGTACGTTCTCCCAAGGATTTTTTCTCTCTATCACCGATGGAGTTTCGGTTCTTTGCCGCTGTCGCCTCTGGCTTGCTTAGTTGGGGACACTTCATCTACAGCGATATCGTTGACTTGATTGCAAATAAATGCACAGACACTATTTAACTGAACAGAGATGACATCACTGAATTCAATGATGAACTGCCTTTAACTATCATTTTCCATTATTGACACTGTTTTCCTAATGAATGTTGTTCAGTTGCTTTGACGCAATGTATTTTGTTTAAAGCACTATATAAATAAAGGTGACTTTGACTTTGACTCAGATTCTAAGCAGGTTTGGGCCCGGTTAGTACTTGGAAAGGAGATATACTATAATAATGTAATATAATTACCAGGGAGACCGCGTGGAAATACCAGGTGCTTTAAGCTTTCGGGTTTCCTTCCCTACTTATATAATGCACTGGCGATTATAGTGGCTGATCTTTAAATAGCCCTCTCTTTGCAGCCTAGTACTTTTGGATTTTTTCAGTAATTATCTAATAATTTTGCATAAAAAAAAGAGTCAATGCCAAGTCTTAGAAAACAGGAGCAGGTTTGGGCCTGGTTAGTACTTTTGGAAATTTTCACTAATTGTCTAATAATCGTGCAAAAAAAAGAAAAAAAGAAAAGGAGTCAATGCCCGATCTCAGGTTCTAAGCAGGTGTGGGCCAGGTTAGTACTTTTGGAATTTTTCAGTAATTATCTAATAAATGTGCAAAAAAATAAATAAATAAATAAAGAGTCAATGTTTAATCTCAGAATCTAAGCAGGTTTGGGCCCAGTTAGTACTTGGATGGGAGACTGCCTGGGAATACCAGGTGCTGTAAGCTTTGGGGTTTCCTTCCCTACTTATATAATGCACTGGCGATTATAGTGGCTGATCTTTAAATAGTCCTCTCTTTGCAGCCTCCTTCGCTTACGGCCATACCAACCTGGCTATGCCCGATCTCGTCTGATCTCGGAAGCTAAGCAGGTTTGGGCCTGGTTAGTAGTTGGATGGGAGACCGCCTGGGATTACCAGTTGCTGTAAGCTTCTGGGTTTCCTTCTCTACTTATATAATGCACTGGCGATTATAGTGGCTGATC